>NC_023165.2:21771170-22073022 GCF_000231095.2 Oryza brachyantha
ATACGGTAAGTAGGAGCTAGTCTTCCTCCTAGACACATAAGACAAGGCATCTGACCTTGTATGCACCATGCATGAAGCTGAAGGAGATAGGCTACATTATATGTTATTATTGTTTCTTTTAACAAGAGGGTCCAGAGATATTATTACACAACAAATATGTCAGCTCAGCATGCACACATCATATATCACTAAATTAATCAGTCTCTTCCTGCTATCGCCTGAATTCGGTCGTCGCTGCACCGTTAACAAATATATAAATGTGCGTACTTTTGTTTTTTCATTGTTCTAATTTATTTCCTATGGAAAATGCACTAGTACGTCGTAAGTATTAAATTGCACGTGGCTGTAATGTGCTGGCTGCGATCTGAAAAATCAATTTTGAATCAGTACTGTTGTCAGTTGCTACAGTCAAATAATGATGTGTACTGTTTCCAATTGGCCTAGCTAATTTAATTTGGATCGGTGTTGCTAGTTGCTACAGGGGAAAAATGATGTGTACTGTTTCGAATTGTTATTTTTGCTATAAAGTAGATGCCTATTTATATGCAATAATATTTTGATCATATTAGTTGTCAGTTTGTATGGCACAAATCGCATGCATGCACACAAACCGGTAGTACAGTGGATTTTATTACAGTAAGCAACGAGCTTAATAATGTTCTTAGTCTGATGATCAATAACGAGCCACGTCACACAAACCGGTCGTATATATAACTAGTCAGCGCCCCGCGCTTTGCCACGGTACATCGAAAGAAAATGAAAAAGAAATATTTTTATGTATATTTGATATCAAATTACATAACTGAATATATGTGGTCGCCACTGCTTTTAGACATATACCAAAATAATCATAAGCCATATTGATGGAGACGGTAAGTTTGCAAAAACAGGTGTGTTCTTTGCTCTTTGCAGCTTCTTTCTCTGATACAGGTTGGTTGGCGCACACCTAAAGCTTTTCGTTGTATTGAGAAAACGGATACTAAAAAGAGATAATTAGATAATTATGGTTATTGAGTAGTAAAGACGCATCTAGCTGTACAGAATTACTCTCGATCAAAATATGAATATGAATAACATAAATTCCTGGAACATATAATGTCAACTCATAGTAACAAATTCCTTAGCATCCATATAACCAAAATGTAGGGTAAAGAGTAAATATTTTTGTGCTTGCAGTGGTGGAAATCTTTTCGTTCAAAGCCAAACTATGTATGCTCGGCAGCGCAGACGTCAACCGAGGAGAATGGAGAGGGCGTCGACAAATCGATGGCAGGGGGAGCAAGAAGCAAGCGTAGATGTGTGCGCGCAAAGGCAGCCGGCCAAGTGAGGAGGGGTGGATGGAGCAGAGAGGATGGGAGTAGCTGCCGGCGGCCGCGGAGGCGGAGAAGACGTGAGCGCCGATTTCCTATCTGCAGTGAACGCGTCAATGCGCTAGGACGCAAGGAAGCTGGTTGAAGGTTTTCTGCTGATCGAACGCTAGGCAGAGCAACGAACGAAAATCTAATGGTATTGGTGGGCTACTGTAGTTTCTACAGTAAATTGAGTCTTTAAACGAAGTACAGGTGTCATGGCAAGGCACAACAGAGGCCTTTCACCAGGAATCAATATTTTGTAAAGATGTTTTTATTACCACGCATGAATATTAACAAGGTTTTTTTTAAGGTATCAAGAGTTTTAGTACAAATTTTTGGTATCTTAAGTTATATAAATATCTTAAGATACTACACTTTTACACTAAAAAAATATGATATCTTGAGATATTTTTTAAGAATAGTAAAAAAGCTGCTGCAGAGAACAGTAAGCACCTGTCATTTTGGGAACATGGTCCCATTCGTGCGTTGTCTCTGTGCACCGATCGACCTGCAGCCGATTCAGTTGAACAGTGCTAACTTGACATCCGATTCAACGACATGAAACCATAAATGCACTTTATTCCATGACAACATCATAAAAGCACTGAGTCGGTGAAATGAAAATTTTTGCATATCACATAAGACTTTGACCGGATGTCGGAAGGGGTTTTCGGACACGAATGAAAAAACGAATTTCACGGCCGGCGTGGAAACCGCGAGACGAATCTTTTGAGCCTAATTAGTTCTTTATTAGCTTAGGTGGATTACTGTAGCACTTATGGCTAATCACGTACTAATTAGGCTCAAAAGATTCGTCTCATGATTTCTTACATAACTGTGCAATTAGTTTTTCATTTTATCTATGTTTAATACTCTATTTAATTGTCCAAAGTTTCGATATGATGTTTTTGGGCGAAAATTTTTGGAACTAAACAGCCCCTGAGTAAGTAGTGTCCGTAGGGAGCTTCAATTCAAGGAGAATACAAAGAAAGGGCTCATTTAATCCATGGTATAAATGACTAGAATAATATCGATCTAGCTAGCTTCTTATATATTTCTTATTATAATAATGAAAATTTATAATTATCCCATTATGATTTTATAAAGTTAAAGATATGTCATTGGTATCTAACTAATATGTAGAACATACATGAGTCTAAACCATAAGAATGAAAATTTTACCTGATTTAAAGTAAAAATATAAGTTTAAGGGTGGACAAATTTGAAACATGGATAATAATAATAGGTGAAGCAAAGTGCAATTAATGCACTCAAAATAATTTTAGGTACTGTTTTAATTTGTCTTATCTCATGAAAAGAGAGTCATATAACGGTAGTAATTAACAAAAAAGAACCCGTAAAATTAATCTTAAGCCCAGTTCTAAAATTAATTACTTTCCAATTTCTTATTAGCTAACCGAAAGAAGACATTAATTCATCCGCTAGTGCATCTTAATTTAGCAAAAATTGATCAAAGCATCTTGCAGTAGTTCAACCAAAAATATGCATCCAATATTGCATGGACCTGTGGAGTGTCTGAATCATGCAAGGTGCAACCGAGGCAGGTCAAGAATGAATCAATAGTGCTTAATCAATTAATTAATTGGTGTTGTCATAATTCGATCATCCAATGCTTGCGTGCACTGCAAAATATAATTCGATCATGCTCCTGGGTCACATGTATAGGGTGGTCCAGTACATCATTCTCTCTCTCGATCTTTCATTTCAGTGTCATTAGCAGGGCGATTCAACTTTCTAAATCGATCAAATTGAAAGCGGTACGGTGAACTAACTCAATAATTAATGTCCCAATCGCTCTGAATAGTCTCTCGTTTCAGATTTAAGCCAAGGTCGGTCGGCTAGCTGCAGCCTTTGACCCTCTCAACACCTCGATCGATCGATTGATTGATCGCTAGCATTGCAATTTATTAAGCATGAATGCATGATCGAAGCCTTTTGCACTTTGGCAGTGATATCCGGTGCTCGCTCTGTCTAAAAATATAGCTACTTGTAGCCGTTAAAATTTGTTACAAAATATAGCAAAGTCTCCTTTTACTATTCTATCTCAACCAATCATAACTATAGTTGTCCTATTTATTTTTTAACTACTTAATTAATTTCTTTATCAACCCGTCATCATATTTTCCATGTTTCATTTTAACTACCTGCTTGTTTTAAGTAGTTGTATCCAATTAACTCTATAAATTATCATAGTTTGAGCTGGAGGTAATAGTAGTAACAATATGAACAGATCGAATTGAAAATGCCAGTCGAAGGATTGCGAAACGTTTAAGCATGTTTAGTTCCCAAAAAACATCAAATCGAATTATTGGACACCCAAATAAAACATTAAATATACATAAACATTAAAACTAACTACAACGTTAAGGGGAAAATCGTGAGAGGAATCTTTTGAGCCTAATTAGAACATAATTAGCCATAAGTGCTACAGTAATCAATATATGCTAATAATAGATTAATTAGACTCAAAAGATTCGTCTCGCGGTTTTCAGGTGGAATCGGAAATTTGTTTTTTCATTCGTGTCCGAAAACTCATTCCGACATTCGGTCAAGCGTTCCACGTGATCTTTTTGCCAAAATATTTTGACAACTAAACAAGGCTCAAGTTAATTTACTGTGCAAAGGGAATCAAAGCAATAATTAGTCAGTAGTAGATACGCGCGAAATCAACATGACGACTGGTCCGGGTAGCGTGAGGTCTTTCTCAGGATGCATGCTAGCTTGTCGATCATGTTTGTTCCACAAGGACATATATACGCAGGTCCTTTGCCCAAATCAGTCGCTCTCACACTTACCCAGCTCTGTTTTTTTTAATTAATTGTTGGTTGTGGACTATTCGTCGCACCCTTCAAAAATTCTTTACACTAGCATTGCCAATTACCGTGACACTAAATCTAACTATGGTATTTGTTATGCGTAGGGTTTATCTGATGTAAAATATATCCACGAGATTATTAATTATAGCAAGAAGAAAGAAGCATTATTTCTTTTTTTATAGGTTCAGACTCTCTAATGACGGATAATAGCCTAAGTTAGTGTTGCTATTGTATCAGTCTCTCATGAGTACAACATATAAGGAGAAAAAATCTAATATAGTTTGTAATGATATTGGTGTGGAGCTCACGCATTTATATTGTTGTCGGTGGCTAGACGTTGTCGGGTTTCTACGATGTCGACTCGATAGATTGTCTTGGCTATCTTGGCATATCTTTTCCCAAATAGGTGTTGCATTTATATCCACAATTACCACTTATTCAAGTAGATTTATAAAGACAACTATGAATAATATTAATTTGAGTAGTGCTGGTAGTTGTATTTGTTTTCTTATCTGACTTCTTCCTTATACGCTTGGAAACTTAATAGATATGTATGTACCTCCTTTATTTCAATATAGGACCTGATACGTAGTACTCCTATCAAAATAAGAGTACACACCTATGATGTGTCACATATCTTTTATACTAACACACTATAGAACATTTGTACAAATGAGTAAATATGATGTGGGGGTAAGAAACGCTTTTAAAAATAAATATTTAAAGATGGTTGACCTACTCATGGTCATATATAAAAAATCATGGGGGTTGCATTTACAATACTACTTGCTTAAATGTTTTTTTTCAGCCTTTGAACCTTTTAGGTGCCGAAGGGCAACAAGTCATATCATATTTTGTGCGCGTTTACGCTATGTGGGGTTTGCATTTGGTACCTCTCCTTCCACGCAAAGTCTTAACATTAATTTCATCTATCAGCTACTTAGATTCAAGATGTTTTTTTTTTCTACTCCAACTCTTTGAAATTTATAGTGTTTATTCAGAACTATAAATGATTTCATGTGAGAAGGTAACCAGCTACAAAGTTGACAATGTTGCAAGTTAGGATCTACAACCTTGATATAGGCCCTGTTCGTCACCACCTATAAGTTATCCAGATTTTCTCGTTTTTCGTAAGCACGTTTCCCAAACGGCTAAATGGTCTATTTTTTAAAAAAAAATCTACAGAAAAGTTGTTTTAAAATATCATATTAATCTATTTTTATTTTTTTGTAATTAATAATTAATTAGTAGTATATTACTACGTTTTCTATGTTGGATAACTTACCCCAACCCCTGCCACAACGAACAAGACCATTGTGCTAGTACCAAATAAAATGCCAATCTTTCCCGGTTATCCCTAGGCGTTAACTCCTTCGAGAAACCGAAACATGCAAGCTGAGTCAGCTAGTTATTCGAGGAAAGGTCAACCAAAAAACAAAACAAAAAACGAGAGACAAGCTAGCTAGCTAGCTGTTGGTTGGTGTGTCTCTGGCTGCATATATATCCTACCTTGCTTGTGCATATGCGTGGTTAGGGAGATAGGGTTCGTCGATCGGTCATGGCCGATCGACCGCTGGGTGGTCACCGTCTTCCTCGGCGCCGTCAGGTCGCTGCGCCGGCCGGCGGCCGGCAGAGGCACAGCCACTGATGCGTCACTTCACTTTTAGCTCGCGACCGATCGACCAGCCGCCATGGGTACACGCGTATTGACGCTACTTCACAGCTCGATCGATCGATCGCTAATTTGTCTCTGGGACGGCTGTTTGTTGGCCCAAGATTGAACGCAAAACCCTAGCTTAAGGTTAGAATAATATTAATGCTAACCTCTTTGAGAATGATGATCAGTGCTATCTTTTCAAGCACTCACCTTTGTTCTCGAAGATTAGGACCCTGTGTTTGTCTCTAGTGATGAGCACTACGAATTAATTAATTAGCTGGGTGGTTAGAAAGGTCGGGAGGAGGGGGTGTTTAATTGTAGGGTTCTTAGGATCAAAGAGCCATCAAAGGTGGCAGCATGCATGGTAGCGACATGGATAGCTAAAGGGGAATATATACGGCCGAGGCTAGCTGCTGCTAAGTTCTATTCGGGCGATTTACAAGGGTAAGGACCACTTCATCTAGATAAATGCTTCATATATATATATATAATATATATATATATATATATATATATATATATATATATATATATATATATATATATATATATATATAAGTAAGTAACCAACTGAAAGAGAAATTAAATACCCGTCAGAACTTCTTTCTTGTACATGGTTATTATGGCAATCAGGTTAATTTACCATCGGAATGTAATAAACCTGCTTTTACTACATTGCTTTTAAAAAGAATTATATTGTTGAGTGTGTTGAACATGCTTTTAAGAGAATTATATTATTGATAAAATACGTCCATTTTTTCTCAGTAATTTTACTCAATAAGCACGTGGCTAGCACTGTTACCGCGGAGTTACCCCTCCTCCCCAACGGTGGGAGATGGGAATGGTGATACCCACTAGCCACATTTAGAGGATTTCCATGCATATTAGCACAACGACAACACATCAGGTTTTTTTTTTGACTTTATGTCATACTCTTTGATGATGCATTCCAAAATACTATTCTACTAAAAGACTTCGTTTTTGTTTTTGCCACTAGAGAGAGAAAAATAATTCTTTGTGTGCCATTTTAGACAGAATATGCAGCCACGTGGTTGCCACATCACCTAGGCAATATGGCACCTAAAGATTTTGCCCCTTTCATTCCCTTCTTTCTACTCCATCTCTTTTATCGACACTCCTTTGTCAACTAGCCGTCCTAGCTCGCCAGTGAACTCCCTGCCTAGTAAGCTACTAAGCTCCAGCTGTCCCCTTTGCTCCGTCCCTCGTTCAAAACCACCGCCACTACCATCGGCATAGGAGCGGCAACCAATAAACCACAAGTGTGTCGTCGCGAAGAAGGCGAGGACGGGCGACGGCGGCTGAGCAAGCCATTGTGGAGGAGGCAAGGATGGGAGGCGGTTTAGGAACCAGATGAAGGTGCCGATCTCCTGGGGCGTAGATGAGGATGAAGATCGTGGCGATGTCAGTGAAGGTGGTGACATGCTCTTCCGTGGTCTAGGTAGTACAGTAGTAGCATGTATCTTTAGCCTCATCATGCATGCTTGCTATGATAATCAGTGGCGGAGAGAGGTGATAGGAGCTAGTGCAACTCAAACGGATCATACTAGAGGAGGGTTCGAGCATGAATGATCTCAACAATCATTAGAGGAGTAGGGGTTTGGACACTTATTATGACATAAAAAAAATACCTCATGTATTATCGTTATTGTTGATTCATGTCTCACCATGTCAAAGGAACAAGAAAAGAAATGCAGGTGAGTCACTTTTTTCGGATGTGTATCCAAATTGTGTATTTTATTATGCCATGTAAGCAAATGTGTCAAGTTGGAAACAATCTAGTGGCCCGACTGGAAAAAAAAAAAAGCAAAGTCTTTTGGGAGGATGGTCGATAGTGCGGCAGGCAAATACTCCATCTGATTTTTTTATTTAATATCGTTAACTTTTTATATTTACATTTTAACCGTTCATCTTATTTAATTTTGTATAAATATGTAAAATTATAAGTTGTTTTTAAAGTCCCTTTAGTAATAAATTAAATCATAACAAAATAATTAATAATTATATTATTTTAATAAGACGAAGAGTCGAATATATATCCAAAAGTCAATAACGTTTATTTGGATAGTAGTAAAGAAAAACGCAGCACATGCAGGTTACGTTATAGAGGAGTTTCCTTTGAATGAATCCTTTGTAGCTCATGGGGCCTTAACGGGCCACAGGCCCATGCCTGATGTTGGGCCAAAACTTGATCAAAAAATGATTAAACAGGCCATGCCTAGCGAAGCTGATGCATTTGCGTTAGAGCAGCTCCAGTGTTGCGAATAATTGAACCGCCGCCCCAGAAAATCAAACAGAGCACACTGCACACATGGGAAGCCAACCGAAGATGGACAAACTAAACCTTCATCAGAGCCACACAAAGGGTCAATTAAGAGAATATAGTTCACTTGTGGGCCCACACACTGCACCTATGGAGCCCTGTAAAAGTGAAAACGAACTGAACCCACTTTAATCGATTTACACATTGGAGGTTCCTAAGGCTGCATCATTTTACTAGATTTTTTTTTCTTATTTTTTACATATGCTCTTCTCCAACTACTTGGAGGTATTTTCTTCAAAGAAATTTTATATAAAAATGGTCAACAGTATATGCAATACGAAGTACGGAACAACAATTCTTACCTTGTAGCCCTTTTAGAAAACTTTAATTATAAATAGACTCTTAAAAACTTGAATTAAAGATGGATATTTTTGCTCAGCGTCATGGTCATTGGCGTCGAGGTCCAATGTCTTGGTACCAAAGATGATGACGCCAATAACCTTAACCTTCGGGATTGCTAAGTCATTAACATGGAGAAGAATAGTGTCAATGTCATCTATTTATAAATATTTTCCTTATGTATAAATCTTTTTTTTAGAAATTTTTTATAAATAGGTCCTCGACGCCAATATCATTGACTATTGGCGTCGTTCTTCCCTGCTTCTCAACTGCTAGGAGCAAGGATCTCGATGTCAACGACTGTGGGGCAAAACATTGAATCTCAGCGCCAAGATCATTGACGTCGATTAAAAAGGTTTATTCCGGTTGAAAGTTTTTTCAAAAATCTATTTAAAAAATAAATTTCCTAAAACATTGTTGAACATAGCTGGGTCTCACACGGTCACACCTCTCTTTTCTTTGCTTTTACTACCCTTCTTTGATGTCAACGCACGTTATCAACGAACTGGAACGGGTCGGGTTGGAAGTTTGAAGAATAATTGAATTAAATACTCCCCAACTGCCTGAAAAATGTCTGCGTGATGTCAGCAATGAGTTGATTGGCCGGATCTTCTACGGAGTTTTTCATGTGCATCCAATTTGGTTTATGTCACAGCCTCGACTCGATTATCTCATTTCTGGAGACTTGACTCCAAGGCTCCATCATTTTGCTTTTTAAGAAAAAAAACAAGAACATATTTTTTAAACGAAAAATAATTTACGAGTAAAATTTATATATATATATCCTTAACGACTCAAAAACAAAATATGTAAAACACACCATCTTAACAACTCAAAAACGAAATATATAAAACAAACCACGATTAAAAAAACAGAAAATAAAATCGAAAATTAAATTCTAAAATTCTAATTTTGGCTTATAAGCAGTTGCTGCAAAATGATGGTAGTCCATGAATTCATTTTTTAAGTACTAATCCATTTCAGCCTAATCTTATTTACAATCTTCTTCACTGTTTGGTTTGATAAAGAAAGCGTAAATTTGTTAAACTATAGGAGTAGATATTTTAACCAAACAATCCCAAAACTGTATATTTAAAAACATATATCATGAAACTCTAAATTTAACATCAACATCAAAACTACATATTTTAAAATATTGTGTTTCACAAATACGTATTTAGTGATAAAGCTATTAAAGAACTTATATAATCTTTAGAGTTTAGATTTATAGCATCATTAGTCTTTTAAGTTAAAAAATTAACATGTATGATTGTGGTAAAATCGGGGTTAGACATATGCATTTCGTTACACGAGGCCTTATTGTTTTTTAAGTAAATGCTACATCACTAAATATACTTCCTTCATTCAAAAATATTTATCGTTTAGAACAAGATTTAATTAAACTTCTAAAATTTTAACGAGCAATTTTTTCGTAAATGTTTAGTCTAAATACAATCCCTCCATATTTTTTTTATGATGTTATTGACTTTTAAATTCACGTTTGACCTTTTGTCTTATTCAAAAAATTATATAGTTATTAATTATTTTGCTATAATATGATTTATTATTATAGGAACTTTGAGTATGCTTTATAATTTTGCATATTTTAATATAAATTTTGAATAAGACGAGCAGTCAAACGTAGATTTAAAAGTCAATGGTGTCATATAAAAAAATTTGGAGGGAGTACAAAACAAATGGTATACATATATTCTACTTGAAAAGTACTATTATAATATCATAAATATATTAGATTTTATAAATTTATTTTAATACAAAATTGCTTATGAAAATTTTATTAGTTTGATATAATTTTAGCCTTAAAAAAGGAATATTTTTGACCAGACGGAATACACTATCAAACACTATTTTGATAAGTATACTTAGTTTTGCGGAACTTAGTTGGAAATAAATTCTCGCTCGTAGTAGCATATGCCAGCCGGGGCAGGCATAGCGATGCCCGGATCCATCCTTGGTTTCACCGGATCGGACCATTCTAGATTCTAGACTCTAGAGACGCAAGAACAGATCGGTCAAACTGGATGGACCAATCAATCCAATGCCACAACCAAAAAGAAAATGGAGAAAGAGAGAGCGCGCGTGTATAAATAGACCCAAGATTATCTCTGCTCCCAACCACGCTGGTCTGTCGTCTTCCTCTCCTCCGTCGTCTCTTCTACTACTACCGATATTTGCAGGCGAGGAGAGGAGAGCCGAGGCGAACCGAGGGAGGGAGGAAGGGAGGATTGGGGGAAGCCATGTGCTACGAGGTGAAGTGCGGGACCTGCGGCAAGTCCACGTGGGCCGGCTGCGGCCGCCACGTGGCGTCGGTGCACCGCCAGATCCCCGACGGCCAGCACTGCGCCTGCCGCGCCTGGCCGGGCGTCGGCGACAAGCCCGCCGCCGCCGGAGAGGCCTCGTCCAGCACCTGCGCCATCCTGTGACCCCTCCCTTCGCCGCCACCGAATAAAATGAAACATCGGCGGATTAACCTGTTGTGATCTGTGCTTGTATAATCTCTCGGGTTGGAATGGAATTGATCGAAGATTTTTTGTTCGTTTTGATCATTCGTGACTGATTGATTATACACCTACATGTGACCTGTGATGTGAAAAGCTCTCGTCCTTAATTGCGTTTTGTCAATGGAAACATAACGATGCTTCCCGTACGGAGAAAGACATATTGAAAGCATTCACGCTCGTCCTTTTAGTAGGAGTAAAACGTATACACCGGAACTAAAGTTTGAATTTTAGGAGTTTGTCTTAGAATTCTTTTAAAAGGTTTTTTTCATCATAGTTTAGTTTATTTTTACTATTTTCTTTTGACCAACCAGTGAGGCCGTTCATGTATCTGAAACCAGCTGCGGAAAGGGTCCGAAACAACGCGCCCAGCAACAAAAGCACAATAGCTGATTTGAATGTTAGACGAAAACTAGCGAACGGCATCACCCAGATTATGCAAGGCAGTATTTGACCAAATCACCAATCAATAACCAATTATTCAGGTTGAAATCAAAACTTTGGTATGGCCAAAAGAATCTGTCAAGTTGCTCAGGCGGTAGTTACACAAACAAAATTTTACCCTTGCAACTAAAATGGCTCTCTCGTCCATTTCTATGCTTCCTTTTTTTTCATATAATGCTTCTATGCTTCTTTTACTCAATGTATGTATGTATGTCCTATCAGCAAAACTTATGCGGTTTGCGGATTTACATCGGAGGATGGTCCAGCAGGCTTTGATGATGAAAGGCCTCTCTTCTGTAACCTGACAATGAAACCGAGTGACCTCACTGCGTGCCGCAGCCGGCTTACAGGGAGTCCTTCCAGTGTAGGGTGAGAAATGTCAGTTGCTGTGGTGGGCTGGGTGGAGTCATCTTTGCAGCTAGATTCACCAGAACTGCCGCTCCCGTCTTCATCTCTGTCAACGTGGATTCCTTTCAACGGTATGTCGTCAGTGTCAGCAAACTGGCAGTAAGCAGAATGAAGACAGTGGTGAATGTCTTCCATTCTCCCCGATTGCTCGTCTTCCCTGTCCATGTCAATTAAATCCTGTGTAATAGAAAGAGAGGGCCTATGTTAAGAGGTTTCATTTGAAGTAGCAACGGATGAGTCTTTGAAGTTGAAGG
This sequence comes from Oryza brachyantha, assembly GCF_000231095.2. NCBI lineage: Eukaryota > Viridiplantae > Streptophyta > Magnoliopsida > Poales > Poaceae > Oryza > Oryza brachyantha. The sequence goes on from NC_023165.2 coordinate 21,783,322, forward strand.
GGACTTTTGTCATTCGAAAACAGAGTGCAAGCTATGCATTATCAGCAGAAAACATAAAAATGTTAACTGGCAAGAAGTTAAGCGACAAATCCCTCTTTAAGAATATATCAAGGTGAATTTATACTAACCTGTGCGGGGAGCGTCTTGAACAATGGGAGAAGACGATTGCTGCAATACTGGTTGAATAAAAGAGTAAGGATGATGAGAGGTACGGTGAAGCCTGCAGCTACTGGTGATTTTTTAAGCCCAAAGACACCAAGGCAGATGATCTGGGTGAGCACAATAGAGAATATTGTTGTATTGTGTGCAATCGGCCAATACAGACCACCTGTGTCGTATTTTGTGCAATAAACATTGAGGAACTGCAAAATGAAAAAATTGTTCTGCTCGTTAGAATGTAGGAACGGAAGACCGGAAGATAAATATTTCCTGAAACTTTGCATTCTGAAGTTTTGAATTTACAAGCTATGAAACAACAATTTGCATAAAATAAAAAGCATGTCGATACCAAAAGCATCAGCTGCATTTTCACCTAATCAATGACATGAATGCATAAGCAATCACACCAACTTTCCATAATTAGACAGCATGATTACCTTACAACAACTAAGTTTCAACAGTATCCATAATTATAGATGATTTATATATTTGGAATCAAAACTTAATTTCTGATTTCTCACCTGGTTGCGGTAAACAACATAACCAAGGAAAAAATACACCAGTAAAAAGGGCAAGATGAGAGGTGCTAATACAGAGCATGTGAAGCCCAGCAGTCCAAACAACAATACTTTTGGTACTTCAGTGTGATAAGGGAACGACGGAACAAAGTAGCTATCCTCTTTCATTCTCAAAACATATTTCATTATAAAGTTCCATATGAGACCAAAGAGTTGCATAACTTCTGATGATAGACTAGCCCAACCTGAAGTCAGTACATACGTAGTAAAAAATGTAGCCTGAGAGAGAGATAAAAACAGTATTAATAAAATTATAGAAAAATTGAACGAAACCACTAATAAAAAATCAACACATTGTCAATACATAATACAAATACTTGATAAATGATTATGCCATTCACCTGTACAGGTACTGCTCTAGCAAGCTGCATAGGAATGTCCTTTGGGCTTGATAATGCATTCACTTGGCTAATTGCAGATCCTGAAAGGACATTTACGAAGAATACATTCCAAATAGTGAAGAATAATACTTTGATGCAGGCACTCCTCTTCCTTTCACTGTGGGACACAGGTCCTTCTAATGTAGAAAAATGCATCATGGTTGGGGGAACAGTATATAAAAATATTTGCAAGATGACACTGGGAAGATATCCAGTCACTAGCTGGGTTATGTACGTCCTGCAAGAGAAACAAACATTTTTATGTTCCTCGAGAGATGAATAAAGGACTAAATAGCATGCCAGAAGACAATACTATTCTTGAAATTATTACACCTCAAGTTTAAATCCTAACAAAGAGAAAAATAATTTTCAATATGGTGCCAACGCTAATTAAGAAAAATATATGGAAGTGCCAAGTGCCAACTAGCACCCTGGGAGCTAGTAGCACCCAACCCATCACAGAACCCCAAACCTATGAATGTAAACACATCCCCCAAAGTAGTATATTCCGTGGCTGTAAATACATCCCCAAAGTAATAAATGTGTCCCTTGCTACTGTAAGCGGGCAGATGAGCTGATAGCACCCTGGACACCAAATAGTAAGTTGGTAGTGACTATTACTCTACCAGACTACCACCCAAAGGTCCACAATAACTGAATTATCAGTTATCACAGTTATATATGAAGTGTGATTTCCCCATTACTTAGCCATATCTTTCCAATCAAACAAGCTAAACAGTTAGGATGCATAAACACAATCAAGTACTCCTGACAATCTCAATGCAGAAATCACTCTCTTCTTTAGGACAACTAGCAATGCACGAGCATTTATATATAGTAGGAGGTGAGTGTTTAAATTACTTACTTCTTTAATAAGCCTTTCAGGAAAGGGAGCCTTTGCTGCAGCTGCTCCAACTGAGTTAGACCTTGTATAAATGTCACGGGTATGAGAAATAAGAACATAAAAACAATAGAACACAAAAGTGTAGCTATGCGGCGTAACCAAAGCTGTCTGTAGGGTAACCAAAGATTTGACCAATAAACATCATCTCGCTCTGGAGCCAGACTAGTGACCCATTTCATAGGGTTGGATGTCTGAAGAATTTTTGATACGATCAGGGCTGCATACCGAGTTTTGAAAAATACAAATGCGGCACCACAATCCTGCATTCATCTCCCAAAAATAAAATTACTGATTTAGACTAATTTAGTGAGAACAGTAAAATAATTAAATATGTTTTCTTGTTTAACCTCATCAGGTAAGTTCAAGTCTGAATCATTCGCATCAGGTTTTTCCCCCTCTTGCTCAGGTTCAACGGGCAGCAGCTGGAATGAATTTGATGATGCTCCACAAAGACCACATCGATATGTAACTGGCCTGGAGCGCTGACCAACTGTGGTGCCCTTGAAATGTTTAAACTTCCTATAAGCCTTCTTTGCACCACTCTGCGAGAAAACAAAATTACCACTACAAACAGCAACAGGAAAAATATATGAAGATGCAAAAAAGGTAATTATACTACATTAAAAGAAGCACGTGGTGGAGGTGAGTGGTAGATCTGCTACCACCTTCCTACATTTTTCTATACTACTAAAGCAAGAAATGGTGCAGGTGAGTGGTAAATCTGCCACCACCACACCACTAATTCCTGACATTTTTATGAAGAAACAAAAGGAGAATGTGAGGGCAAAGGGGGGCGCATGTCAGTTGAAACATATATGGAAGTTAAGATATGAGTTATGTATAAAGTGATAGCAAAAATGGATTGATGTCAATATTCTTTTTTAAAATTTCGTTGCAACGCATGGGCAATATGCTAGTTCATCAAAAGATATGGAGAAAAAATATCTTTCCAGATATGGGATAAATAATAAAGTCATAACTACAAACAGGGAAAACATATATACATCAAATCTGTTCATTCAAATATCTATGATTGACCGATAATTCTGTTTTCAAATATGGGACAAAGTATAACGGAGGGTCAGAGTTACATCATTAATTTGGTAGTTATACATTTTAGTTATGCTACAGCACCTGCTGTTTGCATTATAAATCTGAGGTCATCCATTCAAACTACTCGTTCAAAAGGATTACTGGTTACATCTGCACAGGGCACAGTGAGAAATAGCACCACAGAGATAATGTATAAGAACTTAGCAGGATCATTGAGAATGTTCTAGCATGCCGAGTCAGGATAGACGCTGATAACAAAGTATATAAATGTTCCAGACAGGCCATTAGCAATATGCATGACCTAGGTCAAACAGCACACAGAACTTCTGAGCGTCTGTCCTAAGTGCTTATTGTTTTCCTAATTTATCCCATTAAGATCTTGCACTCTACAAAGCTACAAAGATTCTGCACATTGGAAGTAAAAAAACAATGCGTCTTCCTGACAAGTGCCCCACACTGCACCTGCCAATCTCATACTGGATGTTATTTTCCTTTGTAAAAACCTTTGCAATCCAATTATTACTGAGCTATTTTTCTCAAAACAGAAAAATTGAGAATAACCAGTTAACCATGCATCTACACCATCAAGTGTTTGCAACCATATGCCCAACAACTGAGCTACATACAGTCCTTCAAGAGTACATCAGTGCTAATCCACTGATTTGAAGCAAGCAGATCCATGCATTGTTATGATGCAGTGTGGACATAAATAATCATTAGTCCATATCTGGGACGCCAAATTCCTGTTCATCCCCATGGACAAGGCAGGATTATAGTTCAATTTCCTGATCATCCACTGGGATAGGCAGGATTTGGGGCATCCAAAATGAAGCCATATGAGACTAATAACCAATAGCTGACAATATTCATCACGATTCTCACTGGTAGCGTTATAAATTTCTTTGTTTGGAAAATCACATAATTAATTAGTGGGCATTACTTACCACAATCTTCTGGACTTTACCGACTTTATAAATAATTTGATGAGAAAGGTAGCTAGACGCATGGTACTTGATGAAGAAACTCTCCACAGTGCAACTAAATGATTCTTTAGTTGATTTTGGTATTCCACGAACAAGCACAGTAAAATGGTTAGGATTGGTCACTGCTCGAGAAACATGAAGTAACCTCAGCCTAGCAATATGCTTGTACTCCTAAAGGAACCACATAAAAAATAACATAATTCAGCTGGTAAGGTCTAAAGACAAGGTCATCTAATATTTAATGAGAGATCAAATGATTTGATCTTACAAGGTATAGAAGAAAGCAAGCTACACCAGTTATCGCGTAGAGCACAACACAATGGACCCAGAGCCTGCAGTCATAACCAATTTGTAAAAAGAATCCAAGAGGTATCCATAACATTCTAAAATGTACTCCTACCGTTCCAAAATTTAAACATTTCTGGTACGTAGCCAGACATGCTTATATTTTGTAATAGAAGGAATATGTCTAAACAATTCAACCCCTTATATTTTCGCTTGTGTGTATGCTTATAAGCCAAAAATTGGATTTCAGAACTTAAAATGAAGTTGAATTTGATTTTTTTTATCGTAATTTATTTCCAGTCTTTGCTTTTATATTGCTAAAAACACATACATAAAGCTTTATCCATGAATTATTTTTAATCATTAATAAGCCATTTCGCTTATACTTAATTTCAGCAAAAAGATGAGGCTGTCAGTTACCAGTGCATGCTATAAAGGCTGAATCAGTTACTTTAGATTGCACATAGCACCGGCAGACTATTAAAATCATTTCATCGACTGAAGATAAATAAACATAAGATATTGTATTTAATATTTGAAGTTTTGAACAGTTAAAATTAGACACATAATCATGTATCACGTAAGAGAAGCCCCATTTCTCACCATCTTGATCTCTCTTGCATATTTCCTATTGTAAATGTCTCCAACGATGCTGAAGGAATTCGTACATGGAGCATATCTTGTCCAAAATAATTCAGTGGAAGAACCCCAAGTACACAAAGGCAAGCAGCTAAGGAGAAGATGCGTATGCTATTGATAAGAAAAATACATCAGCATATCTGAATTTGAGTAATATAGAGAGAATGCAGTAGGCAGACAATTTCCATTTATTTCAGTTTTATTGCATACTGTGACGCATATTACTAGAACGATGCTTGAAAAATGTGCTTCTGGACACAGTAACTAAAGAAACGTAAATGATATGATAACATGGTGTTTAACTCTACGGGGAATACCATGTGAGAACACCTATGGTTGCTGGTGTGCACATTATCAGCTTTGCCTTAAGATTTTTTATTACTGCTAACCTTTCTGAAGTTATTTTATTTGCATAATTTAATTTCTGTATTTTTTTTAACTTCTCCTATTTTACAGTGGAAATTCATGTAACTCATCATACTAATCAAAAATGGTTAAAACCACTAGTTTAAATTGTCGCAGTTAGCTTGATTTTCATTTTCAAAGCACCACAGTGAATCTTTTAGGTTAAAGTTAAGATTCATGTGCTCTAAATTGTCAAAACACACACAAAAACAGTGTAAAAAAGATATAAACTTCAAACAATAATCAAACAAGATAAAAAATATTAATATGGAACAGAGAGTAGAGTAATATATACACACCTAAATACAAGAATCCTATTGAAGACAACTGCATCCAACCCAGCAGTAGCTAAGAGTTCATCCTCCGTGCATCGCAGGCTTCTTATGATCCAGCTAGTGGATGGAACAAATCTCTCCAAAATAAAAGCCTCCCTGAGCCTGTTATTCTCCTCAGCAATCCTTCTTCCAAAATAAACCTTAACATTTTGTGGCTGCTTCCTCAGAATGGAATACAGTGACAAAAAAAGTACACAAAGGCCAATGTTGATTCCTGCTGAGGTCAGAAGAGCACCGACTTTCATCTCTTTCTAAAAGTAATATGTGAGAACCAACACTCCTTATGTCATCTAAATGCAACAAACTTCATATCTCCTTTAATTCCTGCAGGCAAAGGTTGAAAGTTCAGATTTCACATACAAATAAGTCATGTAGAAATGACCTTGAATATAATGTGTCATCACATATTTCCCATGTACAACAAAGAAATCATGAGAAGAGCATGCGGACTGAAAAACAGTGTTCCACACCATCCCTTGGATTTCTTCAAGGTTATAAGATGTTTGATGCAGAAGCATTTGAGATATCAGAATATTAGGTTTTTTAAGGAGATAAAACCCTAATATTCTGACAACATATGGAATACGCTTAAGCATTCCACCAAGAGAAAAAGGTTAACAGACCTTGGAACAGGCATCACGCATGGACAGATTTGTACTAGAACAAAAAGTCAGACTAAAATCAGGATACCGTATACCTGTATAGCAACCACACCTAAATGGAGATTGAGTGATTTACAATAGTCTGTTGAAATGAGCCTAAATGTGATGACATTTGAATTCCAGGAGACAGGAGAAAGTGTGCTGCCAAGTAAATTATGTTAGAATGAGACTAGATGTGATGACATTTGAATTACAGTAACTGTCTATTTAATTCCAAGTCGTTATCTGGTTGATTGTTGATAAAATTTTCTATCAATGTAAAGTACGAAGTAGAACTCCTCCAATTTTTCTCTGGCAAATAAACAGTGGCATCAAGGTTCTAAAAGGCAGTAAGTGCTATCTGTACAGTCACCCGCCTTACAACAATTACACAACCCAAAGGACCACATATGTAGCCTAATCAGCAATACTCCTAGTATATGGCCTAATTAGCACTTATCCAGGTTGTGCACCAATTCCTTGTATACTGCCTTTTATGCAGGCTTGTAGACCTTTCTTTAGAAAACCAAATGGACCCACCAAAAAACTGAAATGAGGGCCTGGAAGTAAATTATCTTAAGTAGCTCCTGCAGACTGGTCTTCTATCAGGCTCTATGAATTTTCACAATGAACATAATTGCCTTTTTCTTTTTATCATCTTCTCCTTCCAATATGCCAAATATATTCTGGAACTAACCTCCTCTCCTTTTAAATACTCCATGTAGATACAGAAGAAGCTAGTATTAAGCCATGGAAAGGTGGATTTGTTCTCAGTATATAACCAGAGCATATGTGAGTGGCTAATAAAAGAAAGCGCTCAGATACGAGATGCAAAGAAGGCTGGCTGCAAAAGGCATAAGAAAGTACAAAATGAAATATCTGGCAGATCTCATGGGAGGGATCAAGAATCTAAGGCCTTGTTCAGTTCCCAAATTTTTTTTCCAAAAACATCACATCGAATCTTTGGACACCTAAATAAAGCATTAAACATAGATGAACCAAAAAACTAATTGCACAGTTACGAAAGAAATCTTGAGACGAATCTTTTGAGTCTAATTAGTCCATGATTAGCCATAAGTGCTACAGTAACCAACATGTGCTAATGACGGATTAATTAGACTCAAAAGATTCGTCTCGCGGTTTCTAGGCTAGCTGTGAAATTCGTTTTTTTATTCGTGTCCGAAAACCCCCTTCCGACATCTGGTCAAACATTTGACATGACATTTCTCCTAAAAATTTTCTCAATCTAAACACCACCTAAATGATGGGAGGCATGAAGAATCTTAAAGGGGGAAAAGAAGTGGTCATTGTTGTCCTTTTGTCAGTATGGTACAAAAGGGAATTAATCTGGAGTCAACTGCCACAGGGACGTTTTTACACTTGGAAGGCAGATAGCAGTTTCAGAATCCATATTCATCAATCCTCAGCATAAAAAAGACAGTTTTTGTCGTCCTCTTTTTTAAATAAAGATAAAGAACAAACCATCAACTGTAGTTTAAGACTTGTAGCTCACTCAAATTTAAAAAAGCAAAATCTCCTCAAGCATTTCGTTTGTCCGCTGACTTACATGCTACAATTTGAACGGCCAATCTCCTCAAGCACCGAAGGCAAAATTCTCCCATTAATTAGGAATGGTACCCCAAATGCATCAGAGATTCAAAACTAAAACGCAAAGTCGCAATCGCCGCCGGCCCTCGTGAACCTACTAGACAGTACCACTAGTATATACACTACACCGTCAGATTCAGATTGACGAACACAAAACAAGCATGGCGCCCAAAGCCGTCTCCTCCGCTCAAGCCGCGCCGCGCAGAACTGACGGGAAAAAGGAAAACACACAAGCAGGCTGAGATAGGCGAGAACTTGCCTGCCGCCTCCACCCGCGACGAGCGCCGCAATCCACCAATGCCGCCCCGCCCGCGATCCTCAAAACCCTGCACCATTAAAAAAAAAAGTTCAAACCACACACATATACGCACGGACTACTACGAGAGACTAGAAGAGCATCGGCGAGGGAGCGGGTCGATCGAGAAGCAGACCACCTCGACTCCACCGGGGAGGGGGGGGGGAAGCGATCGACGGCGCCGAGAACGATGGGCTCCCCGATGGGGATGGCGATCGATTGGGTGGGAGGGAGGGCCGGAGAGGGGTTCGGATTTGGTGGGCTGGAAGCTTCGATCACAAGGCAGAGAGAGAAAGAGAGAGGGGGTGAGAGCGACGGAAGAGTAGCCAGGGAGGCGAGTGCGGGAGGAGTCGAGTCGTCAAACATAATTGGAGAGGGTGGGGGAGGGAGTGAGAGGGAGAGAGGAGGAGGCCGGCGGGGGGCGGGGGCCCACCGCCGCGCGGGCGGATGGGTTGTGTTGTGTTGTGGACTTGTGGGGGTGGGGAGGCAACGACTGGTCGGGGTCGGACCGTCCGAGCCGGGACGTTGAGGATCGCGGTTGCCGACGCTGCCCACCGGTTCCATCGGTGGTTAAGACTGGGTTGAATATAAAATAAATTTATTATAAAATAAATTTTAGATTTTGCCTAAAAACCACGAGACGAATTTTTGAGTCTAATTAATTCATCATTTACACATGTTGGTTACTATAGCAATTATGGGTAATCATGTATTAATTAGGCTCAAACGATTCGTCTTACGATTTCCCTCGTAACTGTGTAATTAGTTTTAATATTTATATATGTTTAATGCCTTATTTAGGTGTCTAAAGATTCAATGTGATGTTTTTGGAAAAAGTAATTAGAAGGGCCTAAGAAACTATAGTGGCGGTTATTATCTTGGTAACAGTGTCCCTGTTCGTCAATTTTTGAAAAAAAAAAAGGTGTACGATGGATTAATTAAGTATGAGTTATTTAAACTTAAAATAAATTGATCTGATTTTTATGCAACTCTTATGGAGTATATTTTTTCACAATTAGTAGTTTAATAAACGTGTGTACGGAAAAAGAGAGTAAAATTAACCTCCATAGGTGTTTGCGAACTTGCCTGGTGAGTTTACATAGATCGAGCACTGTTGTATGTGTGCGTATATATAAGGACATCTTTAATACGAACATGAATGGTTTTGCAAGTAAAATAGTGCTAAATTGGTTTTTTTACGAGATGGAGGAGAGAGATTGAAGAGAGAAACTAATTATATATTACCACCTCATCTTTTCGGTTTTACAATGCTTATAAACCAAAATTTAAATTTAAAGTTGATTTATGTTTTTAAATCATAAATTATTTTTCAACATTTGCTTTTACAGAATATTTATATAAAGTTGTATTTATAAATTACTTTTTGTTTACCAATGTGTCGCCAAAAGATGAGCCTTTATTTTGTTATGGACTGCAAGGTGTCTCTTCGATGCTTTGTGTATGCTAATTTTTCCATTGTAGCGAAGATGTCTTCTTATCGTGTATTATCTTCTGATTGTACCACATGTCTCATACAGTCATAAACAGTGGTATCTCAACCTCTGAGAAAACTCTAACAAAATTCTTACCGACAAAAGCTCTCAACAGTTCAATTATAGTTAGTCGTCAATTGTAAAAAGGAATCAAAATCCAATTATATTTTAGTACATAGCGTTTGTAACAATCTATGTTTGTAAGAATTTTTTTTGTGCATGTACCTTTTTCCATAGAGATTTATCGCTTCTTTTGGTCAAGAGAGCTCAAGGTGGAAAGAACTATCTGGCATTTTATTAAGCTGTACATATAGCATGTACAACGAATCAATTATATTTAGTAGGAAAAATGTTATTGCGGAAATTATAAAATGCCATGTAAGTCCTTTAAGTGACTTTATGGAATTGGAAATTAATTAAACAAACACTACTGGAAAAATCATTATCGCAAGCGGCCCAAAAAAGTCTTCGCAGGCGGAGAGGCCGTCCGCCTGTATGCAAACGACTGCGAAGATATCCGATCTTCATAGACAGGGAGGCCGCCCGCCTGCGAAGATACTTTTCGCATGCTGGCATTTAGGGGTCTAGCTCGTTAAGATAGCGAGATGGCTCGGCTCGGCTCGTTATCGTAACGAGCTAAAAACCCAGCTCGGCTCGGCTCGTTAGAAAGCTCGAGTTAGCTCGTTAGGCTCACGAGCCATGCATGAAAAATGAATTTAAACAATTTTTTAATAGATTATATAAGCAAAATTTTTAGTTCAAACATGAAAATCATATAAAATTGTATCTAAATATTAAAGTTTAAACCAACATATCATATGGTGAACCTATGAAGTACTGAATACATGCATTCCGAGCTGGAAACAATGAACGCCGGTGAATCACATGGCTTTGGTCTAGCTCGTTAGGCTCACGAGAGCTCACGAGCTAGCTCGAGCTGGCATGTTATCTCTAACGAGCTAAAATGCTAGCTTGGCTCGTTAGAAAAATGAAACGAGCCGACTCAAGTTTGTCACGAGTCGAGCGAGCTAACGAGCCACGAGCTTTCTGTTCACCCCTGCGGGCATTGGCTAGTCATGTCTGCTTGCGAAAATAGAAAACCACCGCGTCCAAAAAATAGGAAATCCACCTACGAAGATAGGTAGAAATTTTTGAAATATAATAATTTGTCCGTAAATGTAATAATAATTTGCCCGTTAATAGAAATTCTTGCATGTAGATTTTTATGTACATATATTGGAAGATTATCAAGCATTTGTAACGGAGAAATTTACGTATAAGGCATAGCTAAAAAGTGTTATCAAAATATATATATTACAATATTTTTATACATTGTTACTTCAAATATGTCATCTAGTAACATTATGGTATAGCATTGTTCCACTCCCGAAGATTCTTGAATTCGTCACTTGTCGCTAGGGAACCGTCTGGGTCAAATAAATGTCCTTTCACATGACAACACTCACGGTGGATGATGTGGCATAGGTTACGATGGACATTTGTGATGCATGTATCGTCAAAGCTTATTCGATGTTCTAATCTTGGTAACAGCATGCATTGAATATAAACATTATATTAGTACCATAAATATATGAAGATGTCTAGTAGTACGTAGTATGGAGACTTATATCCTCTGTGTTAGTCCTGTACCACCCACCAAACCTAAGAAATTCACATGTATAATACCCGCAAAGGACAGACCCTCTAGGTTGCTTGTGACACTGCAAGACATATCATAGGAAAAATAGTTAAAATTTTCAATTAGTGAAACAATTGAAATATATTAAGTGGGTGGAGTATTACCAGCCAATAGGTATGTACTAGCATCTTCTCCCTTGTTCGGGTTTGTTCTCCACCCTTAAACTTATAGTATTAGTACGCACGGTATGGATTGTCGCACCGTTTCACATTTAGGAGAATATTTATTTATAATACACTCATATAAAAATAGAAGAGTCATAATCACTTACTATTGTAAGATTGTTAGAAATTCTTTGTATCGTTGGTGTTTGTAATCGAGAGGGTTCAAGACTACCATGGTTCTGTCTTTAGGGTGGATGAGTAAACAGATATAATGATCGCTACATATTAACAACAGTATAGTTAGTTAGTACCAGATAAATAAGACAGTGTAGAAGAAAAATATACTGGACTTACTTAAAATTATAAGCGGCCATGATGACTCTCTTATCTTGAAAGTGCAAGAAGGCTTGTCCAATGTACTATGCGACAGTAATCAATTTCTGCTTGTGCAAGCCCTTCTTGTATTCAGCTATCTGTTTTGGAGTCTTGCTCTTCAGCTGGGCTGGTGGAGGTCGGGCAGAGGAGCTAGGGTTGGGAGGGCAGCGGTGCGAGGGCGCCGGTCGACGGGCCGGTGGGCGGCGGCCAATGGAGGCCGGTAAAGGCGGCGGACGACAGGCCAATGGTGGAGGCCGGCGGCTGGGGCTGCGAGGGTGGCGGTGTAGATCGGCGGATGGGGTGACGTTGGAGCTCGTGCCCATGCGTGCGGCCGGCAGAGGTGGCGGTGGAGGCCGGCGGAGCGGTGGATGGGCCGACGGCCGGACGTCGAAGCGCGGTGGCGAAGGTCGGAAGGCGATGGCGTAGGCGGGCGGCGGCGGAGGACAGCGTGCGGCGGCGAAAAAATTTGGCAGCTTCATGGCGCCAAAAATATAGGGTTCGCGCTCGGACTTGAAAATTTTGAGACAGCGGGCGGGCGGGTGCTTATATAGGGAAAATGTTTTCGCAAGCGGACGGTCCGCCTACAAAGTTCATCTTCACAGGCAGACCGCCCGCCTGCAAAAACTATTTTCACGATCTTCGTAGGCGCACGGTCCGCCTGCGAAAATGTAACCCCTACACGCCATAACTATCTTCGCAAATGGCCCGTCCGCCTACGAAAATTGTTACAGATGTGAATGTATTTATTTTAAAAAAATTTAGTTTATTTTGTAATTTGTAAATGTATACAGTAGTTGTAATAAAAATATTAATTTTACGTACAAATATAGAAACCTTAATATTATTACTTTTAATTTTAAAAAATTCCATACAATGGTAGGTTCACATAAAAATTTGCTACTACATTTTGAAAGCTCTTCCTAAAAAACATTTAACATAAAAAAATTATACATCGTACCCTACGAATGGTAATTGCGCATAAAAATAGTAAAAACTAATATGCAAAATGTTGAGTAAAATTTTTTTAGTTTATTTTTGTAATTTGTAAATGTATACAGTAGTTATAATAAAAAATTAATTTTACGTACAAATGTGAAACCTTAACATTATTACTTTTAATTTTTAAAAAAATTTCCATACAATGGTAGGTTCACATAAAAATTTGGTACTAAATTTTGAAACCTCTTTTTAAAAGACCTTTAACATATAAAAAATTGTACATGGCACCCTACAAATAGTAATTGCGCGTAAAAAATAGTAAAAACTAAAATGCGAACTGTTGAGTAAATTTTTTGTTAATTCTCAATATGATAAAAAATAGTAAGACCAACATAAAAAATATTAAGAACAACATAAATAGTAAGTCCATACAAGAGGTGCCTGCGAAAATGGATTTTATCAGGCGCACGACGCCTGCCGCCTGCAAAGATCGTTCTTCACCGGCGACGCCTATATGGCTTGCCTGCAAAGATCCATCTTCTCAGGCGGACCCCCCTCTAGGCCGGGTACAATTTTTACCGACGGTGTTTTAGCTCCAAAGGACATGTCCGTCCGTAAAAATCAAACCTCTTCAACGCCAAAAATGAGTTTTCTAGTAGTGAAACTAACAACTACTGCAATGGCAAATGAAGGGCAAAGAGAAAAGATATATATATATATATATATATATATATATATATATATATATATATATATATATATATATATATATATATATATAGAAATTCTAGCTAGGTAAGTCGTGACTCATGGGCTGCTCCATGAGTACTAGATTTTGCATATAAAATCTCCAAGCAGAAAAATTTTGATACGAAGAAACTATAGTGCTATATAAATCGAAATTTAGAGGTGATTTGATATGTTTTTGACCCCGATTCACGAGGCAGTCTGTGAGTCGCGACTCATTTTAGCATCTATATATATATATAAAAGTCTGTAAAAATAGAAAACATTGATGAATGAATAGTTATAGTTATGGCTAGAAACTCAAAACCTGCTAAAACACAGATATAAATTGGTTCGGTATATGGTTTGTAATAGGCAAATCGAACACCTACAACTGGACTACTGGAGCATAGTATATTATTAGTATAATGTGTCACTATCGATCTGCGACAAATATTGCAAGTACGATCAAAATTTTCTCGCGCTATCATTTTCATGTAGATTTCAAGAGAAAAACACGAGGATAATATACAGTTCGATGTCAAAATCATGGTAGTTTAAGATGATCTGTTTTTATAATGCCTCCGTCGCCTCTTTTCTCGGGATTGCTTTAACCAACCATTGTAAGTAGGGCCTTTGAAAAGGATGAAAGTTGACATATTCCCGTCAATATGTTGCTAAGGGCTCGTTTGGCAGGCCGGGATCCCACTAGGATCTCGGCCCATTCCCGGGAAAACCAGCCCATAGGGAAAAATGCCACGCGGTAACTTATTTTACAGTTTGGAAGCCCATAGGACGAGGAATTCCCGGCCCAATCCACGTGAAACTCCCGTGGAACGATCCTCGACCTCGCGAGGTCGGGATTTTTCTCCTGTCTCGTCATCTCGTCCCTCCCCGCGAGCGAGCGACGCCGCCGGTGCTAGGTCTTCGCCGCCTCCCCGCCGGTGCCGTCCTCGCTCCCGCTGCCTCCCCTCCTCCCAACGAGACGCCGCGGCGGCGGCAGCTGCGCCTCCTCCTTCTCCCGACGAGAGCAGCTCTTGCTCCTTCCCCACTCCTCCTATCTCGCAAGCGCTGTCGATGGTCACCATACCTCGCGAGACTCGACGGACTCCTTCTCCTCGACACCTTCCTCTTCGAGATCTGAGGTTAGCCCTGATTCTTCTTCCTCCTCTCCTTCTCTTTGTATTCTAGGGTTTTGGGTAATGCTTCTAGGACTGGGTCATGTTCCGGTTCTTGATTTGGTACACACCTTGTTCTAGATCTAAGTCTAACTATGTAACTGTGTAAGAGGTGGCAGTAGATTATGATCTTGCTTTGATTTTAATATATAAACTGCTGATAAGCAAGAATGTTAATGCTGATAAGCTGGCTAGCCATAGCCATGGCTGCTAGCAGCTGAGCTGAGCATGGATTAGTGCCGAATTGCAACCGGTTGGATCGATGATCGATCAATCGAATCGCCACTGCTGCAACACCAAACGTCGATGGTGGAGTTAATGTTAATGTATAAACTGTTGATAAGCAGGAATGTTAATGTATAATAGTGCCTTTTGTTTCCAGAAACTTGATAATATGGGTTAAGATTCTAGATGCTTATGATTTAACTATGCAGAAATGCTCACATATGGTGTGATTGAAGGGATAGGTGGTTTGTTCTATCAATAAACATTGCAAAATATCGGATCACATTAACTCAATAAAATGCCAATTTGCAAGGAACATGGTTAGTTATTATATTGATGTTTACTCTGTGCAGATTGACTGAATACAAAATTTAATACTTGCAGAAACTAAAAGCCAGGTCATTTCTAAAGCACATAGTTGGCACAATTGTTCGATCTGTGCAGGAAGATCAAACTGAGCAGGGTATGTTGTAATGTTCTTTTATTCCCCATTTTTTATTTATCGATCATATGCATGAAATCCTACTTGTTTATTAGAATATATCAAAAGCTTGGAAGCAGAGGTCCAGGCACTAGAAGAACTTTTCAAACAACTATTCCTGGAGATATACGAACTCCGCCAAGCCAAGGTATACCTTTTGCAATGCATATATACTATTTGGATAGTCAAACAACGTATCTTGATTTACCTTATTTCAAATGTTAAATAATTTGGGTTTTACAGTATGCTATTTTTGGCATAATTTGGGTTTTACAGTATGCTATTTTTGCTGCGCTTTAAGATTACTGCTATGGTGTGCTATTACTGCATAGTTTATAACTTATATACAATATACTAGCTGGCCTGCGTTAACTCTGGTACTGCATAATTTGTTTGGTTGGTTACCTTCTCTCTAGGACCCAATATAGAGGGTGCTAGCGTGGAATATGTGCACAATGGATCAAGCTCCAAAACCATCTTTATATTGCAAAAGATCAGGTCTAGCCCAGATCTGAGATAACTTGTTCTATTTTCCTAAATGAAAGTTGCAAAACCCTCTTGGCTCATTGTTCTTGTAGTAATCTGCTACCAAAGAAGTGATGGACTCTGCAAGGGAGCAATTAAGAATTTTTTTGCTAAAGGAAGAGGAAGAGGATGATGAACTCTTCTTTGCGTTGGTCCCTGCTGCACTTGCAGCTCTCCAAGCTGAAAAAAGACCTCTGCACACCTCAATTCTAACTGGTTCTATAAAGGTTAAGGAAATCCTAGAAGGACATGAGAATTGGTCTAAGGTTGAGTTTCGGATGGAACCAGAAATATTTAGAGCTACAGCAAGATATCTTAGCATGAAGAGTCTTCTATGTGATACGCGAGGTGTTGATGTTGAGGAGCAATTAGGAATGTTCATGCATATGATTTCTCACAATGCTAGCAATCAAGACCTACAGAATGCATTCCAACATAGTGGTGAAACAATAAGTAGGAAGATAAATGAAGTTTTTCATATTGTCCCTACCCTAGCTGAGCGATTTGTCAAACTTCCTGATTCAACTCATACCCATATGAAGATTGCATCAGATCCTAGATTTTGGCCATATTTTCAGGTCAGCCTTACAAACTAAAAATCTAGGTTTGTGTAATCTTTCCTTGTCTTAAATTTCCCTTCTTTATGTGCAGAATTGTATGGGAGCTATTGATGGTACACATGTCCCTATAACTATAGCTGAAGAGTTGGCCCCCCCTTATCGCAATAGGAAAGGAACCTTGTCACAAAATGTGATGTTGGCTTGCAACTTTGATTTGAATTTTACATTTATCTCATGTGGATAGGAAGGATCTGCATCTGATGCTGGAGTATTTCAATCTACTCTTGTCAAGGGCTTTCGTGTCCCGGAGGGCAAGTTCTATCTTGTTGATGGTGGATATGCCAATACTTCATCCTGCATTGCACCATATCGAGGAGTTCGGTACCACTTGAGTGAATTTACAAGGCAACGACCATCTCGAAGAATTATCTATGCAGATTACAAAGAGTTATTTAACCATCGGCATGCAATCCTTCGAAACCATATTGAGAGAGCAATTGGGGTCCTTAAGAAGCGATTTCCAATTCTAAAAGTGGGAACACATCATACCATAGAGAATCAAGTTAAAATTCCAGCAGCAACAGTTGTATTTCACAACATCATCAGAGGGCTAAATGGTCACGAGGGGTGGTTGGATCATCAACCTATTTATATCCCAGAAGAAAACTATGTCGATCTTCCGAATGACGAGATATATCCCGATGATGTCAACTCAATCGATGGGAATAATCTTAGGGATCAGATAGCCATTCAAATGTGGGCCGACTATATTAGTTAGATAATTATGTTTCTAGAATAATGTTTATGTGTACTGGATAATTATATTGCTGTACTTAATATTGATGCACTTTCTTTCTCTCTACTATATATTGTTGTATTTTGTTTTTCTATATTATATAAATATTCATGGAAATTGTAGCCATGTCGAGGGAAGGTGGAAGAGCATCGTGGAATTCTGCATTAGAGAAAGGACTTATCGATATACTTCATGACCATAATTTACCAAGATTCAGGGCTCAAAATGCTTGGAATACCGAAGGATGGAGAAGTATCACCTCCAAGTTCAATGAAAAGTTTCCACACATTTATTTCACGAAACAACAGATCCAAGAAAAGGAGAAGGAACTCAAGGGGAACTACAAAGTTATAAAAAATGCACGAAAAGAAAGTGGAGTTGGATGGAATGATTCACTTTGTATGATTGTTGCTGAACCAGCTATTTGGGATACGATACTTCAGGTGAGATGCTTTATCACTTCGAAAAAATAATATAGAGTAAAATATTATTTTATCATACTAACTAATTTTCGTATTGCATTGATTAGGCTCATCCAAAGGTCAAGAAGTTTCGCTCCAAACCATTCCCACTTTTCAATCAATTGGCCTTACTGTATGAAGGTCATTGAACTTTATAATTTCGTTTCATATTGATTATTAATTCTAATTATAACTATGCTATTGCAACTTACTATCTTTTTTATTTCAAACAGGAAGTGTTGCAACAGGTGATTTATGTTTTACATCAACTCAAGAAATATCTCATTCAAGTGATCAGAATATGGGAATGACACATGAGGTTTTAAGTCTAGATGGGTTGACAAACCCATTTTCAAATATGGGTGCGCCGAAGACTTCAAGTACAAACATGGCAAAGGAGGCACAAGAGAGCTCAACACCAAACAAAGAAAAAGAAAGTTGATGTTGGAAAGAAGCGCAAGCATAATCAAGTAGCATTGGTACTCGAGGACTACTTGGAATTCAAAAAAGAGCAAGCAAAAAGGGCAGTGGGTAAAATAGTGGAGGCATCAAGGCATGAAATTGACACTTCTATCTCCAAGTGTATTGCTACGATTGAATCGATCCAAGAGTTAACAGATGAAGAAAAAGCAAAAGCTCTTGGACTCTTTAGATGTCCACTCAATAGGGAAATATTTATGAACACAAGCATCCCTAGCGTGCGCCTGATATGGCTAAAGAGCCAAATGGATAGAAGGTATGTTGTTTTTATTTTAGATATGGTTCTTTCAAATAATTGAAGCAAACTTAAATTCATGCTGATATGTTAGGTTAATAATTTAGCAAACTTAGCGTGCGCCTGTGCTTGCTGAACTGATATGCTTCAGATAAGAAAGTAATATAGTTTTGGAAAGGACTAATTATTTATTAAATAATAGATAAAATAAATGGTTAGTGGAGATGCTACTAAGCCTGTCTCTCAGCAGAACCACAAGCAGTTGAGAAAAATATACAAGATACAAATACTAACTTTTGTGCTGTGTCTTGGAGTAAGTGGATCATGTACTCATTATCACTAATTTTCCTAAGCAATTCTTCATTTCTCTCTTCAGCTTCAGCAAGAGATTTCCTGACCGTGTCATAAGCTGGCAGTGCATGAAAGAATATATCAATTTGTATTGTCTAGAGTAATAAAGTATCCTAAAAGCATTAGTGGAGGTACAAATTTGATTATGGTGTTTTGAAGATGCTCAATTTTTTTGTTAGTGTCTTCAATTCTCACTGGTAACTCTTCATTTTAATATATTTCCTGTCCATGGTGTGTTCTAAGGATATCATTTGATATGATATATCATGTAGAGGTTGTTCTTTTTAATACTGCATGGATCTAAGTCTTAGCCTGGAGCTACACAGATTATCATCATTATTTTTTGGACAGAGTAGTGCTGATCTGATGCTGTTGCTGATCTGATGCTGTTGCTGATCTAATGATGTTGCTGATCCGATCTGATGCTGTTTCTGATCTGATGATGTTGCTGTTCAGATTATCGTCATTAACATTTAAGAGGCCTGTTGTTGATCTGATACTGTTGCTAATATAAAAAACTTACCTTCCTTCCTCGTACTCTTTTGTTTTCAGTTCATTTTTTGTTAAATATTGGGGGATATAAACAGAACAGTAATCCCATGTTATTATCGAATGGTTCCATATAGCGTATAAATGGACCCATCTTTCATGTGAAAGTGGACCATTTTTTTGTTTTTTAAAATTTTATGCCATATTTAGTTCACTAACGTATCATTATTCAGTTCACTAATCTGAAAGTACATGTCTTTTCCTTTTTAAAATTCGTTTTCACGTTTCTGGGGATATTTTCCCTTTGTTTCCAAATAACAGCTGGGTAAATTTCCACAGGGAAAAAGGATCCCATAGGAAAGTGGAGGGGAGCACATGTCACCCCAAAAATTCCCTCATGGGAAAATTTCCCAGGGTTTTTTTTCTCATGCTGCCAAACGAGCCCTAAGGGGTTAAGGGGTTGATTGATTGGTTTTTATCGTGAACAAAAGTAAAACGTATATTAAAAAATAAAAGTAATTATATTTTTAGTGATCTAGGAACTAAAGCTGAAAAAAACGAATAAACCCTAAAATCAACAATGAATTCAGTGTTATAAGTTTAAATTTTGGCTTATAACTATAAACCCAGAAGCGAAAAATATAGAGACCGGTTCTTTGTTGTACTTCAAATAGGTCCTTACCTTGGAAATTATACGTTTTTGCCATGGCATATTTAATTGTGCATAGCGCTAGCTTGAGCTTGAAGGCATTATATATATTTCTTCTGTGACGAATCCTATACTATTTAACATTAACATTTATAGAGTTGGTGTATAAGGCCCGGTTTAGTTCTCGAAACAAAAATTTTTTAATGTCATGTCGTACGTTTGACCGGATGTCGAAAGGGGTTTTGAACATGAATAAAAAACTAATTTCATAGCTCACACAGAAACCGTGAGACGGATCTTTTGAGTCTAATTAACCCGTTATTAGCACATATGAATACTGTAGCACTTATGGCTAATCATAGTTTAATTAGACTCAAAAGATTCGTCTCACGATTTCCTCCCTAACTGTATAATTAGTTTTTATTTTTATCTACATTTAATACTCTATTTAAGTGTCTAAATTTGATGTGATGATTTTAGAGAAAAAATAGGAAGTCCTGTTTGGTAAAAAATTTTCCTCTAAAAACATAGCATCTTTTATAATAAATTCTAAATTCTTCTGCTCGAGGTCCTCGTCGGGGCTCACCCTGGGGCTAATATATCTTTTGATAATAAATTCTAAATTCTACAAGTTAATTTATTCTGAACGGCGGGAGTACAGTTCAAGCCGGTGTGGTGTGAACGCCAGCTGCCTGCTCGTGGCGGTATCAGATGCCGATGCTACAGAACGCTGGATCCATCGGTCCATCCAGCACACACAAGATCCTTCCAAAAGATGACGATGCCATTCCAATTCCACCACGATTCAAAGCACACGCGCCCCCCATGCAAGCGATCCACGGCTTTGGTTGTGGAGCCAAACCACCACGTAATAACGCGTCCGTTGCCGAACAATCCAATCTCCCCACGATGACTTCCTTCCCAAAAATAATTGGCACGAGCTACTGCAGCACAATCAGAGTTCGTTTTTTTTATATTTATAAGCTGAAATTTAATCTTACTATTACTATTATATTTTGAGGTATGTTTTGGATTTCATCGTCAAAGTTTATTTTTAGCTCTGTCTACTAAGAGCATACATATAAAATATTTATTTATGGATTAATTTTTATTTACAAATATACTATTTGGCTTTTACTAAGTAAGCCCAAACAATCACCTCTCGATTGTTTGGCTAAAAACGATACGAGCAATACTTCCGTACTGTACCTGCCGTCTAAACAGTACTCCCACTAATTAAAACAGGAGTAAATTATTTGTGAGAGTGATGTTGGACACACAACAAATGAATTCAACATGACTTGTACTATCTGGCCAGTGGCTATGTGCTCGCTCCGTTTCAAAATAAATCAATTTTTCACCTTTTACTTATAATTTTTAACTCTTCGTCTTATTTAAACTTTTTTGTGATTGATGTTTTTATTTTTATTAGATGATAAATCAGGAATAGTATTTTACGTGTGACTAATTTTTTTCTAATTTTCTAAAAATAATTTAAATAAGACGGATGGTCAAACGTTGGATACAGAAACCGAAGAGTTGATTTTTTTTTTGACAGAGGGAGTACTACTCTGTTCGTCCAAAAAGGGCGGGACTATTTTATCCGATTTCTAACAAATTAGTGCTCCCTCCGGATATAATCAAATAATGCTTTAGACAAGCAACTAAAGAAGAAATTATAGGCTAAACTGTTGGTGTGGATCGGTGAATAAAGATGACAGGAGGTGATACTTAATTAAAATAACGCTCATACTCCCGTCCTATTACTCTTTTGATGCTGGAAAGACGGGCTACTATTACTCCCTAACAAGTGCAACAATTGTGGTTGTCTTTATTTACTTTACTTTATTTGTTTCCAAGTCCCAAAGTATTCATTTATTTTATGACATATTTTTCGATTAAAATGGTCATTTACTTTGATATGTAGGAAGTAATAAACTAGCCATGGGATCAATTATGGCTGCATTTATAGTTGCAAAGGCTAATAAATGTGTAAAATTGAGTTTATGACGAGTATACTAAGATACAAAATATAAAATTAAATATTAGAAATCTCATAAAAGATTTTAAGGAGATCTTTTAATTGGATATTAATGAAGAAAACTTCTATAAACAAGGTGACATTTCTTAGTGTAGAAAGCATGTCGTGATAACTCCCTAGAGCAAAACCAGTAGATCATCACTCCTATCATCCAGCCGGTCATCTATCTCGTCTAAAATATAGCATCATCTATATTATTAAGAAAAACTCTAAATATGAATGTTCTCTTTTCTACCTCCATATATCAACATCCAATCATAAGAGGAGAGATCAATATCAATATGAGAGTAGATGGTTATAAAATATTGGTAAAATATATATGGATAACATAATATGGATGTTCTGTTGGAGTTATATATGATACGAATGAAGAATATATTTTGGATAGTCATCCAAATGATAATATAAAAGATAAAATTTGGATGAACTGTTGGGAATACTAGTAGGCTTATTTTGTTTGAAGAAATTTTACAAAATAAAATTACATAACTATTTTGTGTAAAAATATTGTGTTTTAGCAAAATTCCTAAGAGCAAATATAAAAGTAGGCTATAAATCGGATATAGACATATGTAGAGCATAAAGATAATAAAAAATAAGAAATATTGGCTCTCATACTCGAGTTAACTGAAATTTTATAAGTGTCGCATGAAGAAGGATGGATGCGAACCTGTAAAAATCACAGAAAAACCTCGTAGCAGAAATTAGAGCTTCCATTGGAGTAACCAATTCCAACCACCAAAGACTCCAGTCGAAGTTCTCGGTCGAGACAGAGAAGCTCGTTTATTGCAACTAGACACATGGTTATTACAACTGGATAATCCAAATCCATGGGAACAACTCCAAATAAGGGTATTCTACGGACAACCTAAACTAGGTGGGAAGATATGTAATTTGAACTCAAATAGAGCCAGTCACAACCAAGAGGAAGGCATATGATTCTTTTACACAAGTTTGGATTGTTTATCCTACTCTCTCTTGAGGTAATCATTGAACCGAATCCCACTCGATTCGTGGTCACAATGAAGTATAAGATGACATCTACCGAAAAAAATTTAACTTTTTGCCACTCGTATAGGGGTCAAAACAGATTTACCACTCATTGCCTATGACATATAGATTCTCATGACTCTATGACATATAAGTCTAATAACAAATTTATTATAAACATTCATAAGAGTGACAAAAAATTAAATACCTGCCAAAGAGACCATGATCAAGCTTTTTTTCCAAACAGGGAGCTCTATCAGAAATACTAGATACTCCGATACAAGATCTCGGTTTGTGACAGACATGACTTGGTGGAAGTGACCGAAAATGTCACAACAATATTCCAAACTCCTAAACTCACTAGCCGCGTTCGGTTTAAGCGGTGGTAAGGTAACTTATCCGGTGAAAAAAATATAATAATATATTAGTACATGATTAATTATTAATTATTAAAAAATATAAAATATAAAATATATTATATGATTTTTAAAAATAACTTTTGTATAGAATATTTTTTAAAAGATACATCGTTTAGCGGTTCAAACCCTTCCTTACATTACAATATACCCATGGACTCAATCAGAAGTAATGATACAATCTTAATACTATGAGCCCTTCGCTTTCTCTCATTCTTGTGAAGTGTGATCCTTCTCTTCGTTATTGACGACGTGTAGGATTGATTTACTGTGTTTTTCTCATTGAAAGAACTAGTTCTCCAAATAGTTTGTTACTTTATAACAAAACCACTAGAGGTCCTAGATGCACATCCACCAACTTTATATGTGCCTCAAAATATAAATGATTACGATAAAGAGAATGGTGAAAGAAATGAATATAACTTTATAGCTAATTGATAGTTTCTTCCGGTTCCATAATGCTTGTTATTTTCGACAGTTATGATGTCAAATTTTTAAGACTTTGTATTTGAATAATTTTTAAAATGTTTACTTTACCATCATTGAGGCTAATTATATATTAATCTTGAAAGATACTGTAATAGAAAAAAATCGTCAAGTAGCCAAAACTAGTATGCATCTTAGCTCTCATATTATTTTTTGATAATAAACTTAGATCATGTTTGATTTAGCCAATAATTATTATAATCTAAATTATAGAATTAATATAAAATATATAAGATTATATTACTATGACACAGGTAATCTAGTGCCCAGATTACTAGGGTGCGGTAGACTTTATAAGTGTGTGTTTTTAATTACTGGGTGGCTAAAGACTTGCTACCTAGAGTACTTTACAGTAATTACGCTCCTTATGTTCATTGCATGCTTTAACTAATAATAATATAACTTACAATAATCCAAAATAGGGCAGGTATGTAGACAACTGTGTCTAGGCAACCAAGCATACAAGTTATATAATGAGTTTTTTACTTGGTACGATAATTATTATATTTTTTATTTGTTGTATGCAAACAATGCATGCCATTTTTCTCTGAAAAAGGTGCATGCAATTTAGGAGCACATGTTTTTCTTGAGTTAATGGTACCACCCGTGACGATTAATTTGATGTATATATATATAGACAACTATTTTCTTAATTTTCTTAATGTTGTCTAATGTCTATGCCACACTAATTCTAAACAAAAACCAATATGACCAGCTCCAGTATTAAACACTAAACAGGGACCAGAAAGTGGTGTACTGGTGTCCAATAGACCGGTCCCACGGAGACACCGGCACATGCCGACACCCCACGGTGCAAAAGAAGCAGGTGCTTCCAGCAATTTCCACCCCTCCAAAACACCGGGTAATAAAATCGCGAAGCACTCCCAACCCAACCCTCCCACTCACTGCCCCACGGACCCCACCACGCCACACGCCACCGGGCCCACCTGCAGCCGCAGCGAACCGAACCCACCATGAGCGTTCACACCGCCTGGCCCCACATGTCAGTCGTCGCCCGAACCGCCAGCCATGGCCACCCGTCGCCTTCGCCTCGCTTCTTCACTTCCCCTTCTCGCTCAGCACGCACACCACGCGGCGCTCCGCTCTCCTCGCCTACAAAATTGAGCGGAGTGCGAGCGCGAGCGAGGAGGAGGAGGTGGTGGTGGCGGTGCGTCGCGCGGAGGAGAGAGGGAGGGGGAGGGAGGGAGCGGATCGGAGCGGGAGGGGGGAGGGGCGGCGGATGGCGGTGGAGTACCACTGCTGCGGGGCGCCGTTCTTCGAGCACATCGTGATCATCGTGGTGCTGGTGCTCTTCGCGGGGCTCATGTCGGGGCTAACCCTGGGGCTCATGTCCCTCAGCCTCGTCGACCTCGAGGTCCTCGCCAAGTCCGGCACCGACCAGGACCGCAAGCACGCAGGTGAGGTGCGCCGCGCCATTCGCTGTGTTTTCCTCCCGCAGGGCAGGCGGCTAGCTGAAGCTCCCTCCACGTTCCGGGTGGCGGTGGGTGGGTCAGTGGGTGGGTGCTTGTTCGTGCGTGTAGGGCGGTGCCTTGTTTGGTTCCGTTAGGCTAGATAGTTGGCTGCTAGGATTTCGTTGCTCTTCCCCACCCCCCCTGAACTACCTTGGCATTTCGTCGAACATCCCGCGGGCGTCAGGTGGGCCGAGGGATCGCTACATGGATGCTGTTCTGATGAACTTGGCGAATAGAAGCGGTTGTTAGGGGGATGATTGGAACGTATGCCATATTTTGCTGGGTGATTTCCCCGTAAAAAGGTATTTGTTGAGTGGTCAATTCATGCAAACTATGCCCTCCAGACTCCAGTGGTGCTTCCTTTTGGTTGATCAATCCATGCCATCCTAGGGGAAGCTCAGCAAATTTTGTGTTTAGTTTCCTTGCGAAGATTTGGCTGGTGTGATCACCTGGGAAGTGGTCGTATTTCTGGTGTAGGGGATAGCGACAGGCTGCTGTTTCTTATTTCGGAAAATAAGACTAGTGTCATAGCGAAAGGAAGAAAAAAGACACTCTGTAAAATGCAGACTGGAACTCGTCTAATGTTTTTTTTTTATGTTGCTATGTTAGGCGACTCACTCTTAAGCTATTTATTTAGCTGAATGATATGCATATGTGATACGTTTCATCCCTTTTTATAAGATGGCATGTGTCATGCAAATCTTATCATATTCTTATGAAGAGCAAATCTTTTCGTCATACTGCTCATGTTAACCTCTTCATTTCTTTGCAGCAAAGATATTGCCTGTTGTGAAAAACCAGCACCTTCTGCTATGTACACTTCTGATCTGCAATGCTGCAGCTATGGAGGTACTTTGCTATATTTGAAGCAATTTGTAGACAAGTGGAGCTTTAAGTCTCTTTAGATAAATGAACATGGATGCATATTTCTGTATGTATGCTAGGCTCTACCTATATTCCTTGATAGCTTGGTGACTGCTTGGGGTGCAATTTTGATCTCAGTGACATTGATCCTGCTGTTTGGTGAGGTGAATTTACAAACTTTGCTGTGATTTTCAGCTGCAAGTCCCTGTTTTGTTACCACATGCTAATATTCTGGTATGAACAGATTTTACCACAATCCATCTGTTCACGCTATGGGCTAGCCATCGGTGCTTCGGTTGCTCCATTAGTCCGTGTGCTTGTTTGGATCTGCTTTCCTGTTGCATATCCAATAAGCAAGGCAACTATACTCGCAGACTCAGTGCATTATCATTTCATTAACAGTTCTTGAATAATTGAATATAAATGTATTGAACATTTTATTTATTTTCCTATTTCAGCTACTGGACTATGTGCTTGGTCAAGGTCATACAGCTCTATTCCGTAGAGCTGAACTAAAAACACTTGTGACACTGCATGGAAATGAGGTAAATAGAAATATTGTGTCTTCTAAGCAGAAATTTGATTGTTGTCATCGTCCTATGTATGTAAGGATACATGAAACCTTAGATCATAGACAGCCCTTCTTTGTTAAAGAAGATTGGTGAATACCTCTGTACATCATCCAATCTATGTTTGATTTATCCCAGTCAGGGTTCTGATTTCTGGTTCATGTGTAAAAGCTTAGGGGCTTGGAGATTCTATGTGCTATTTTGAAGGAATTCATTGTCAATACTAAAAGAAATGGAAAACATAAAAGGAAAGTGAGAGAGAGCTTAGTGGAATCTGATGCACTCCATCCTCATTCTAAGTGGATTTCTACTCAGAGGGCATAGGCATGCTGGAATATTGCTGATGACTAATATTTGCAGGAAGGCTTTTAGATGGAACTGGCCCATTTTGCTCAACGTACTTTACACTATTTTATTCTAGCTGTTCATGCTTTGTACCGAAGGATATGGTTTTACTTCACAGGCTGTGATTAAATACCCACTCTTGTTTCCTTGATTAGAATATAGGTCTTAGATAGTCTAATGCAACAGACCATTTGTTAGGTTACAGTTTGTCCACACTCGAAACTGGACAGGCTTACTGAGCCAGTTGGTTTGGCATGTACCAATAAGACTTAATCGTGTATAAACAATTCATGTTTATCGGTCTTCGTATAAGTTTTTGCATGCGCATTGAGGACACAGAGTTTTTTTAAACTGTTTTACTTCTTGTAATTTTAACAGGCTGGTAAAGGTGGGGAGTTAACCCATGATGAAACTACTATAATAGCTGGAGCTCTTGAGCTCACTGAAAAGAAAGCTAAAGATGCCATGACACCCCTATGTCAAACATTTGTGATTGATATAAATGCAAAGCTCGACAGGTATCAGTTGTGTTATTATAGTCACACAAGATTTTCATTAAATGGCTTGTTATCGACTATTTTTCTCAACTGCTTAGTCCTGTCATTCATGCTCTCATACAGGGATCTAATGCAAAAGGTCCTTGACAAAGGTCATAGCAGGGTGCCAATTTATTATGAAAAGAAGACAAACATTATTGGATTGATATTGGTAATGCTATCTTCTTTTTTCAAAACAATTGTATAATTCTTTTAACCAGTTTTTTTTTTGTCTGGATAAAACTTTTTTAGGTTTCTCTGATTCAACATGTACCTTTTTTTTTTTTTGAGGGAAAACATGAATATATTAAATAGGATCGATATCCTCCATCACTAGTTGTGATATAAGGTTACAAGAGTTTTCGCTCCAAAACATAGAAATATCCTGAGTTCTAGCATAATTGGCGAGCTCATGGCTTACTCTATTCTGAGAGCGATTAATCTTCCGAAGTACTATTTCCCTGTCTCCATCCAGGATGCATCTGGCTTCCTGAATTACAAACGCTAGTTGTGACCTATCAAACTCCCTAGACGTCATCAAGCTAACCACCATAGCACAATCAGATTCCACCACCAAGGGAAGCAAGGTCCATTGGAGGGCCTTGGTAATTCCTTCCTTGAAAGCAAGAATTTCAGACTCAAGAGCACTACTACTCTGATGAATGGACTGGCAGGCTGTGAAGATCGGCATGCCAGAAGAATCACGCAGGATCATTCCTATTGGTTATTGCATTAAATTAGAACTTGTTTCACAAATTTGGCCAAGAGCCCAAATCAGTAGTTTCCACCATCAAAATGTGCTATACTTGTCAGGAGTTAATACATCAAACTGTCCATATGGTTTATCAAACTCTGGATAAGAGTATAGCCTTTGAAGTACAGAGTCAGTTGGAGTAGATTCTTTTTGGATATGTAGTTTTATTTTGAACTAGCATATAACATATTCTCAGCAGAATGATAACTGTAGTCTAGTTAGCCGTGTAAATGAGCATATCAATTGAAAAGGAAGGAAGCATGTAAGTCACTATGTTATAAATTGCAGCTTGTAAATGTGCATTTAAATTTTACTTTTGAAACATGCAGCATGGCCAACACCATGTTTTTGTCCCATCTTCAACAAAAAAAAAATGCTTACCATAGCGTGTCTTATATGACGGTCTGTTGCTTTACAAGCATCCATGCATTAGATAATGTTATGATATGGATCAGTGGATCTTGATTTGGGCTGCTATTACATTACCTTTGCTTTGCAATTTATAAATCTGGCAACTTCAGATGTGTAATTGCATCGTGCTCACCTAAAATTAGCTATTTCAGGTGAAGAATTTGTTATCCATCAACCCGCATGATGAGATTCCTATAAAGAGTGTAACTATCCGCAAAATTCCTCGGTATGATATAAAATTGTAAATATTTCTTTTTGTCAATCCTTTCAACATCTTAGTGGTGAAATTATTTAATGCAACCGAATGTTTCCCTCGTGTGCAATTAATGACTGCTAACCACTGGCTACTGCAGACACAGAGCAATAGCTAAGTAATTAGTTACTCCCTCCGTTTCAAAATATAGCTACTTCTAGGACTCAAATTTGTTTCAAAATACAACTTCTCCAAATTTGTCTCAAAATACAACTTCTCCACCTACCTCATCTCAACCAATCACAACCATCTCTTATCTAATTTTTTTTCATATACTTTTTCATCTCAAGAAATCACAGCCATCCCTCATTTAATTCCACCTGTTCCGTAATCTCTCCAAAAGAAAGGCAGAAGTGTTTATATTTTTAGACAGAGGGAGTACATCATCTTCAAATGCAGTTAATGACTGCTTCAGTGGTTAATCCACATTTTATTTTGTAATATAAAGGAAGAGTTGTATACTTAGTTCCAACATCTACACAAGGAAACTTAGGGTACCTTTTTAACTTGTGTTGAGCCATCTTGCAAACTGGATTCCAGGTTAACAGATATGGTATATACTTCTGTTATCTTCTTGCATGTTAGTATGTAACAGGCTTGGTCATGATAGAATTTTCCCACAGTTTTATCCCTAATGTGTAGAAATAAGTTAATACATTGTGGTGTTAGTAGTTAATTTGTAGATTAAATACCTGAATTGCCTTTTTCCCTAAGTAAATGCTTGAAATGGAATAATTGAACTTGAACATAGGATTAATTCAAAATTCAGCTAACGTAACCTGCATCTTATTGAATGTGTCAGTGTTTCAGAAGACATGCCCCTGTATGACATCCTAAATGAATTTCAGAAGGGCCACAGCCACATGGCAGTTGTCATAAGACAAACCAATCCAAATTATACAGCTGAACCACCTGCCAATGATGGTGGAACTCTTGGTGAGTTCCAAGGCTGTTTTTCCTTCTTGGTAGCACGTGGCATATATAACCACTTATTTAAAAAAAAAAATCAGAAATCTTACCATTTTCTCCTTTTGTTCTTTCTTTCCATGTGGAATAAAGAGGTTGCAATATCAATTGATGATAAGCGTGGTGAGAAGGTTGTGAAGAATCTCCCTCCACTACGAAGATGGAAGAGCTACCCCAACTCCCAGAATTCTAATAGAGGGAGCAGGAGTAGAAAATGGTCCAAAGATCAATCAGATGTTCTTCAAATCCATGAAGAGCCTTTGCCCACACTGAATGAAGATGAAGAAGCTGTTGGTATCAT
The DNA here is from genome assembly GCF_000231095.2 of Oryza brachyantha. Taxonomy (NCBI): domain Eukaryota; kingdom Viridiplantae; phylum Streptophyta; class Magnoliopsida; order Poales; family Poaceae; genus Oryza; species Oryza brachyantha. Next base: position 21,813,757 of record NC_023165.2, read on the forward strand.
AACAATGGAAGATGTCATAGAAGAGCTGCTCCAGGTAAGTGGTTTGCAAACAGTTCTTGTTTTTATTAGAAGTTTGTAGAACTGTCTTTGATCACCTTTGATTTTTTTTAACACATGCTCAGTGACAATTCAAAATAGTAAGATTCGAAACAATGACCAGTATATCATATCTTAGCAGTTACTCACGTTTTACGTTTTAAAGTCAATCAGTGAACCATAGATGTGCTGAACTTCAATCAGTGAATCATATATAACTCCTAAAGTATTGCGCTAAACAATGTTGAAATCCAGTGTCCTGTTCATCCAATGTAGATAATGTTAAAAATTTATGGTTAAATGCAACTTCACTGCTCTATAATTATAGGGGCCCCATGTTTAACCAAAGTTGGGTCCATATGACATTGTTCAAGGTATTTTTATTAATTCATAATTTTCTTGGTGTCACAGGAGGAGATATACGATGAGACAGACGTACAAGTTGAAGAACAATAACACATGCCACAGTCACTTCCCATTTTGAACCCAGAAAAAACGGCGCTACGCCTTTCTTTTGGCTGAGGGGAAGTGCAGTGTGCAAATGTGTTTATATTACGTTGTATTGTACCCAGCGTAGATAGAAACGAAGGTTGAATTGGTTCATTTCAAGGCCGGTACCAATGTCTAGTGCAGTACTAATACTAGTAGAAAGGGACAAAGTGTTGTGATTGCTTGGTCCTGAGATTGCCGGGATTGCGCTGTGAAAACTGAACTGGGTATCCCGGGATTTTTGACGCGGTAACAGTGCCGCTCTGAGACAATAGTGCTCCTTCGGAAGGGTTTGCTTTCTTGTAAGGTTGGCTTCACTTGAGGGGTGTTTGTTCTCCTTAACTTTTTTTCTCTGCGTCACATCGAATATTTAGACACTAATATATTTAGATACTAATTAGAAGTAATAAATATATACTATTAATAAAATCTACCATATACGACTATTTTGCGTGCGACTATTTTGCGAGACGGATCTATTCAGTCTAATTAGTCCATGATTAATAAATGTGATGCTATAGTAAATATTTACTAATCATATATTAATTAGGTTTAAAAATTTGTCTAATGAAATAGTCTTGCTTTATGCAATTAGTGTTGTTATCAGTCTATATTTAATACTCTCATTAACAGCTAAACATCTAATGTGACAATAGATTTTAAAAAAATTACTGGATCCAATCAGGCACTCAGTGTTTGCGCACAAGCCTCGTCATTCTACCGAGGAGTAACGATAAAAAGCATGACAGCCCTAAATTTTTTTTTCTCCAAATCCGGGAACAGTATCAATCACATGAGTACATGACGGGAATGAGTGAGCCTCGGACCCTCGGTCCTTCGAATGAGAGAGGCCTCGTTTAGTTCCCAAATTTTTTTTTCAAAAACATCAAATCAAATTTTTAGACATCTAATAAAGCATTAAATATAGATGAATCAAAAAATTAATTACATAGTTATAGAAGAAATTTTGAGACGAATCTTTTGAGCCTAATTAGTCCATGATTAGCCATAAGTGCTACAGTAACCAACATATGCTAATGACGGATCAATTAGGCTCAAAAAATTCGTCTCGCGGTTTCTCGGCTAGCCGTGAAATTCGTTTTTTCATTCGTGTCCGAAATCCCCTTCCGACATCCGGTCAAACATTTGATGTAACATTTCTTTCAAAAATTTTCTTAATCTAAACACCACCTGAATTGCATGCGGTAAATCACTTCTGACTCTCTTGAGTACTGTCCGTTCGGTCATAATCAAGTACGTTTTTCCTCTGAAAAGGAAGAAGTATGATGTGATATAAGACCATTTCTCATCGTCCTATGGTTGAAACCTCCTTTATCCTGGCTGTTGCCGCCGTTGTCATGGTAGTAGCATGTCATCCTTTTGATGGCACTGTGCAACATAAGACCACCTCCACTGAATATATATAAGCTATCCATAAGATATATTTACTGTACTTTTTTTAATAGAAGAGAGATAAAAAATATCTCTACTCTTTTTTAATAGAAGAGAGATAAAAAAATATCTCTTAATCAAGAGAATCAAGAGATAGTCTATTGCACATGTTTTAATGTCAAGTGAGAATGAATTGTAGTGTTATTTATATTATGAGTTATTTGCTAAGAGCTAAACCATTGAAAAAGTTATCTATTAGAATGCTTAGAGATAGTATGTTATCTCTATTGTTTTGAGGTGGCGTAAGTAGTGTCTGTCCCGGGAAATTAATTCTAATAAACAGCAAAGAGCAAGTATAATAAGGTAGCTAAGAGCAAGCTAGTATAATAAGGTTGAGTGTACTAGCTATAAATATGCTACGTATGATTGAATTTCTAGGCGGAGGCGAGATTGAATGTATAGTTGGAGGGGAGAGATTGAGTAAGCTACTAAGGTCATGTTCGGCTTGAAGAGCTTAAGTTAACTTATCCCTGACATATAAATGTAATAATAGATTAATATATGATAAATTAATTATTAATTATTAAAAAAATATAAAATAGATTAATATGATTTTTTAAAATAACTTTCCTATAGAAAATTTTTTTAAAAAATACACCGTCTAGTAGTTTGGAAAGCGTGCGCGTGAAAAACGAGAGGTAAGTTATCTTGTTGGGGGCAAACGAACGGGCCTAAATAGCTATAGGTTGTCGATCTAAAAAAAGTCCCGCTACTAATACATGCGATAAATCACTATATGTAAATAGGAGGCTATAACTAAAAATATATTAATAAATATGTTTCTTGTGTATTGTGTCAATAGACTACCATTATATCTCTAACTATATAACAAGGTTTAGATAATGTGACATATGCATGTAGCTAGTAACCATATTACATGCTCTATTGAGAAGCTATCTTTTCGGAATCTGAAAAAACTGAGTTGTCCGGTTTGTGATTTAGTTTAATTTTTGGATTCCACCGTGATAAAATCTTAGAATCCAAATGTTGTTTGGAAGAGATTCTGCTTTATAGAGATTTGTGAGGAGAAGACCGCATGGAACTGTGGATGCAGGACTGAGAATTTTTTTTGTACAAACTAGCTATATATACATGTCTTTTGCTGCTGCAGATAAAAAAATTATACATATGCTAATTGTTTTGAACAAGTTAATTGGGATAACTTTAAAAAATTTAATCTCCACACATATGACTTTACATAAAAACTTGTGTTCTAGAGACGAAATTAGGTACCACTCCTAGTTCGATAATTTTTATCGTTTATTGTGAGATTTTAAAACATTTTTATCCTTCATGTGACTTTACATCACAAACTTTTACTATAGAGATGAAATTAGGTATTACTCTTTAGTTTGAAGATTCTTACTATTGTAGACAACGACTTGATCTTCTATATCTATTTTTGACTAAAATTTTCAATTAAAATAAACAAATAAATATTTACTTATAGGACGGAGGGAGTATCAGAGGTGATTTGATTACGATAGTAGCACGGAAACTGACCAGTCTTGTTGCCGGATGCCCAAATATTAAACGCAGGGTGGTCCATTTCTTGCTGGTGAGGAGGGAGCAATGGCGCACTCGGACTTCCCATTCCCGTATCAGAATTAACTCCAGCCGGCGTGCAATTGCTACGTACAGGCAGTTTTGTACGCACAGTTGGTCTTGATTTTATCCTCGTCTATTAAGCTGCTAGTACGTGTATATGGGTCCGTTTGGAGAGCTTTAGATTCTAAAAAGCAGCTATTTGGTAGCTAGCTTCTGGAAAAGCTCCTAAGCCTAGTTTCTCCAGGTTCTAGATTCTTATTAGTTTATTTTCCAGAATATGTAACTACAGATTCTCGTAAGGTATGGACTATTTTGGACAGCTACTGACAGAAATAGTTTTTGGAAAAGAATTGTAGCAACTGAAAAAAGCTCCCCAAACAAGCCCTATATATCCTCGGGATCCTACATAGGATTATAGTAGCAGTAATAAGGCCGCGTTCGGTACCCCATGTTAGTTAACTTATCTCTCTCTTTTTCCACACGCACGCTTCCCGAACTACTAAATGGTGTATTTTTTGGAAAAAATTTCTATCGTAAAGTTGTTTTAAAAAATCATATTAATATATTTTATATTTTTTTAATAATTAATAATTAATTAATCATGACTATAATTTCCACGCGGGGTAAATTATCTTACCGGCGTTCAAACGAACCCGGCCTAAAAGAGAAAAAAAAGGTAGAGAGAGATCGATGTTTGGTTAATCAGTCTCCTGGAACATCAGGATTGCTCTGCTCGCAGAAATTACGTACGTGGAGATCTCTCGTTCGCCGCACATGATGGTGGATTTGGCTTGCGCGAGTTTGTAGCGTACCTCGTGCCTGCTACGGCCTACGGGATCGAAGCGCGCGTACACTGGCAAAACCAGTTCGTGATCGCTACGGCGATAGGAAGTTGAACGAGTGGCAGTCATCTCATCTCCCAGTGTAGGCGGCCTTGGCACGGTGTACCGGCCGGCACGACACAGTCCAACGAGCACACCAGAAAATTAGTTGAAGAACCTGAATACATTTAGAGCCCCTTTCAATCACGGAAATGGAAAAACGAAGGAATAGAAAAAACATAGGATTCTGACAGAAATATAAGTATAAAACAGATGATTGCAAAACACAGGAATAGAAATAACCGTTTGATTAGACCACAGGAAAAACATAGAAATTTAAAGAGAGATAAAGACTTATAGGATTTTTTTCATGAGGTTCTATCTCTTATTATATTTCCTCTAAAACTTGCATAGGAAGAGACATTTCATAGGAATTTCATAGAATTTCATAGAATTTATTCCTTTGATTTAAAAGGCTTCGTAGGAAAAATTCCTATAAGAACACCTCTAAAAATTCTATAAATTTCCTTTGAATCAAAGGGGGCCTTAATTCAGCCATATAAAAGTATAAGACCCTGAATAAAGAGCACAGTGAGACAAAATATACTTATTTCGGTCATATAAGACATGAATCAAAGAGACAAGAGAGAAAAAAATAGACTTGTTTAATGGAGATGTATGATGAGTTGTCGTGTCTTTGGACCGGCTCGGCACGGCTTAAATCTTATTGGATTATGTCTAAACTATTGGTGTAATCCGTAAGAGTAGAAGTTATACTAATACACCGTTGACATTACAAGCATTTATTACCAGATTATATTGGAGTAGCACGTTATGATCGATCTCCCATCCTTCTACCGTAATATAAAACAGCAATAAATTTAATTATTAGTTTACTCCGATATATATCATCATTGGCTCATCGTTGATCCTGCTGGTACAAAGTCAAAATATACAAGTTCTGGGATCTTGAACTGATAAGACTCTTGAGTACGTACAAGTTGATCCTGCTGGTATATATATCGTGGCATCATTCATGCATACGAGATACAGTATATATGGCTCTCCCATGTTATTTAGCACAACAAAATCCTCGGCGAGCCAATGCATGGGGAGAGAGAACAGGCCAACGTGACACGCATTTATACTACCACATGCATTTTAGAGCTAATTTTAATAGTGGCTCCAATTCAACTATAGTCAATCTAATAGCCAATTCATACAATAGTTATCTACAAAATATCAATACATGATCCTATATGTCATACACATATTTTGTCTTGAAGCTTGTGTGCAGCTGGCTATAAATTAGTAGACATATCCCTTCTCTCTCCTTTCTTATCTATTTAAAATATGTTTATAGCTGACTTATAGCATGCTATTGTACCTGCTCTTAGCCAATACTGTATTATTATGTTGACTATTATGCCATGGCCGGCCACCTGCAAGTCTGCGTGCGTGCCCAAGAAAGAACGTACATCACTCACGCTACGGTACGGGCGGGCTACGGCAGCGCGCGCACGGCGCATGCAGCGTACGGCGCCGCATTAACCGCGTGCCAGCACGTACGTACTACTGTACGCTGACAGTACACGTCAGATTGAAGGGCCGGGGAGTATGTGGCGGAGCTTAATTAGCAGCACCATCAGGTCTGAACTAATTGATGACTGTTCGTAGATGATCAAGAAATTATATATTTTTGGCATTAACGAGAGGGTTTGTAGTGGAGACGGTAATGGTGGAGCACAGGCAGCCACTGCCGGAAAGATGGGGTCCACCATCTATTTCTTAGGGGTTTGTTTGGTTGCTCATGCAGGTGGATCCGGCTGCAGGCGACCGAAATTGAACGCCTGAGAGTGATGCCTAAACCGGGCGCATATCTAAGGGCAACAAGCAAACAATGTCTAAGTTTTTATTTCTACACATGTGTATTTACAAAGCACTCTTAGGCGCGCACAAAGAGTAATGAGTCTTTTTCTAGAGGAGATTTCAAGTGTGTATTTCACATCTTTTATTGGTAAAACATGATGATAATTCAACTTTCAATAATAAATAAGGATCTATATACTACAGAAGTATAACATTACGTAGTATACAGTCTATGCAGATAGTTGCACGACTTGCCTAACTCCTATCATTTGTGATAATAGGCAAAATCGCAGACGTGAACGCCTATGTAGAGTGAGTGTCGCAGGTGGTCATGTTACTCCGGCCACCTACGGTAATACCTGATCACAGGCTGTTGATCTACCAGGTCACATGCGATACGCCCTCTTCACGGGTGGGCATGTTGAATGGACCGCCTGCGATAGTCTTTTTGGACAAAAAAAATGTTCTATTTGGACATATGTCGACACATAGATTGTTGAATGTCTTGTCATCAGAGCATTGTGCCTTATGAATTTTCTCGACCTACAAAAGAAACTAATAGTATCATTAAATAGTGACGTGCACAATGAGATGGTTTCATCATAACTATACACTGTTGGAGTCTATAGTAAATCTCTCGTTGAATCTATCCATTTTATATATACGTAGTACCTAGTATCTATAGAATCGCATCAAAGTAAAACAACTACCAGAGGGGTGTGAATGGTAGGTAGATCAAAAAAACCAAATCTTTTCGCGGAAATAAAAGATTACCTTCACAAAAGCCTTACCGAAGCCTCCGGTCGCACTGCGAATGTACCACCGGTCAGACCGCCGTTATGTGGCCGGTCAGACCGCTCAAATAACCTCGGTTAGACCGACGTTGTGTAGCCGGGCAGACCACTAGCTTACCTGCGGTTAGACCGTCGAGATCCTAGAAAAACGCCGATCGACAAAGTTTTAAGATGTTGATTGAATCTCTCAACTTTTATTGGTCAACCAGTGTTTACAAAGTGCATAGAAAGCACTCATAACAAAAACTTTCAATCTACTATCGAAGTAGAGTCGAAACCCTAATTTTCTCTCACGAACGACACAAAAAAGTTCAACCGGGGGCATACCCCTCGGTACGTGGACATGCAAAGCACACGCATCTAGCACGAATTAGGACTCCCAATCTCGTGGGAAACCAATCCTTATCCGTAACTAACCACATCTCTATCTCTAATACAATAAATCTTCTCAAATCTGGACTCTATCCGAATTCAACTTCCATATCCCATATGCACACAATATCTCCATCGTATGCCATATGAAATCTTCACCAACCACATGCATTGAACTTTAGCCTAACTATTCCGCATGATATCTCAACCGCCGGACATCACCTTATCTCCAAGTTGACTCCTGATCCGTCACCGGTATACTCTCCCGAGGCATCAAGGCACATATACATGAATCAAACAAAGAAACCATATTCCGAGACCAAGCTATCTCCAACTTGACTCATGATTAGCAAAATAACAGTACCAATATATATAGAAACCAACTAGAAGTCAAATTCACGAAAAACATATTCGAAACTGAAATGAAACCCGAAAACTAAAACTGTTGGGACTGACCTGCTGGTCTGACCGCCCACATACCTGTGGTCTGACTGCAGTTGTCTGAAAGGTCTGACCGCTCATATACCTGCGGTCTGACCACCCGATCAAATATCACAAAAACATTTAACTCGCAAACCACCAATTTGTTCATCACAAAAACATGTAGATCACTCCTTGATCTTACAATGTATGAAGGGGTAGATTGTTGAATAGTCCCACATTGGTTGTGGAGGGGCAATGGACCTAGGATATAAGTAGGGGAGCCACTCATCTCAATGGCTAGCTTTTGGAGTGGAAAAGGCCCTTTACGATCCTACAATTGGTATCAAAGTCTGGCTAGTTTAACATCTCTGGTCAGATGAACACAGTGTGTGAAGGCCTGATGGACTTTAGGGTGCCTGCGGGGATGTGGGGCTTGTATACCTGATGGACCCGTGGGCTGGTGGTAGCCCGGATACGGTGAAGGGCCGGTGAAGGGCTGAGGGACACCAATGTGTGAAGGGAGAGATTGTTGAATAGTCCCACATTGGTTGTGGAGGTACAAAAGACCTAGGATATAAGTGGGAGAACCCCTCACCTCAATGGCTAGCTTTTGAGGTGGGAAGAACCATTTACGATCCACGATATCCACATAGTACAAACCCCCGCGGTTGCTTAAAGCACTTCAAGAAAAAGTATTTATGCTAATGAAGCATTGATACTAAGAAGAAAAAGGGGTTGAAGTAGTTCGTTGTTACCAGCCATTTTGGTTTTGACAACAAATGCTCTGTCTGGGTCGACGACGTACCGCACCTCACTTCCTTTGTAAAAACTCATGTGCGTTGTTATTAAATGAGTAAAATTATGTATGTAACTACAATATGTATTAACAACCAATGTAATAAACATAAGGTGTAACACAGATTCCAAAACAACTAACTTGATAAAATGATGCATGGAATAACTATTCATAGTGAAACATTTCATTGTACCATTTCCAAAGCTAAATAACACATTTAATTACTGTCGAAGGTTAATTGCATGCAAATAGTGTTTGATTGCATGAAGCGCCTCAAGCCCCTCAATGCGAGTTTCATTGCGTTACCGATGACCTCGTAACGGTGCCTAAACGTTTCATGGCTATGGAACAAATTATATCTCTCTCCTCATAGTTTCATGTAAATATTCCCGTTTGTGTTGATGTGTCACCTAATTAATGTGTATGACATATCTACGAAACCCCCATTAAGACTAACCTTATAATCTTATAATGGTGATTTTCATATATCTTTGAGGACCATAGTCTAGTAGATCAAAGACTATTTCCAAGGACTTCTTTGGATATATCATGAATATGTTCGTTACAAAACTAAGAAGGCTAATATTGTGACATACATGTTCCGTATATGTAAAGGAAAAGTAATCGAAATATTCTCAACAATGCCACATATATATGACTTACTCAAAAAGATAGGGAGCAAATATGACATTTTTGTTTTGAAACGACAAAAGAAACTATTCACATATATATTGTGACGTTACCGAAGCCTGGAAAGAATGTTGCGCTGTGTGTTTAAATAGACCGAGATAAAAACAATAGAGGTGAGGGTGCGGTGAAAACATGCAGTAGGCATAAATGTATGACTTACTCAAAAAGATAGGAAGCAAATAAGACATTTTTGTTGTGGAACACAAAAAAACTCTTCCCATATATATTGACGTTACCGAGGCTCACAAAGAAGAATCGTGCCATTTTTAGTCCTCGGACGGTGCATTGCTAGCTTGCTTGCTGTGTGTTTAAATAGATGGAGATGAAAACAGTAGAGGCAAGGGTGCGGGGAAAACATGCAGTTGGCGCGAATAGAAAATAACGGAGAAAAGAGCGGTAGTATCGGTGCGAACCAGAAAGGAAAAAAGAAACATGCAAAAACACGAAATATAGGAACCAAACCCGCGACTGGAATTTTGACATTTTAGTCTTTTTAAAAAACTTATTTTATAAATAAACCTCTAAAAAACTATACGGATGGATTTTTTTGACCACGCCAATTGACCACGCTAACGTCATTAGTGTTGTCGCTCAAAAAAATACCGAAATATCAAAAATTAAAGAAACCCATGATCTCGAGAGTTTACCCACGCCGCTCTAGCCAGCCAAGCGAATGGAAGTTGTTGTATGGAAGCAGCTTCGAGGCATATTTACTACGGCAAACATGAAAAACTAAGCTCAAATTAATAATCGTTTGGTATGCTAAATCTTATCCTACACGATCTGTATTTCAGAATCGGATGGAACATGGGATTGGCGCGGTAACCCGGGAAACAACATTACAGCAGCACCTCCCGCGGGGTAAATTAAGATTGTCATTTGTCAATCACGCACGGACCGGGTATGTCCCGCGTTTGATTTGAGAGATCGAGGTGCCAAACAGCCAAATGGGGCGAAGTTAGCCGGCGTATGCATGCATGGGCATGGCCGGGTGTCCAACAACACATCGATCGGGTAACGCTTTGGCAACACACATGCATGATGCACAGCAGTCGCGATTGACACACTGATTTGTCGCGTAACGCTTCGCATGTGGCACGTACGTACGTACGTCGCGTACTCCTAGCTCCTGCACGGCTGCACCATTTACCAGTACCACTACCCATGCATGGAGAAGGGCTCGCAGCAGCTACATGCATGTACACACCTATAGCTAGCCATTGGCACGACTCCTAGCTAGCTCTTGCTAGGTCGCATGCACATGAGAAATCAAATCACATTGATGGCCCTCTACTGTACACGTACAGCAACATATGATGTACCACAGTACCTAGGAGGGACTGGAGTATCTAAGCTACCGGGAACTGCCCTTGCACGTACGCATACGTACACCGGTACACGGCCGGGGCCAGCGGGAAAGGGATCCATGTAGGGTACAGTGGCATGTATGTCCGCAGCCGCAGGAGGGGTGCACCCCCGTCTTTCATTTTTTTTCAAGCCAAAATTTAAAATTTAAAATATAGATTTATACTTAATTTTAACATTTTTTTATTTAAAGCTATTTTTCAGCTTTTAATTTTAGACTGCTAAAAAAATATACGTTTATTTAAAAATTATTTTTTATTTATAAATATGTCCGTTTGTTGGTTGTTTCCATCCATAAGAATAAACAAACAATTAAGCCCGGTGGTGCGTGGGTGCTGCGCCGGGGCCGGGCGGGTCCATTCAGGAGGTAGCTAGCGTGTCCAGACATGCCGTGCATTCCCTGCTGCGCGCGTACGCCGACGCGTAGAGGGCGGGGCGCACACGGCCGCGGGTCCCCGCCCGTCGATCCGTCGCGTGATGAAAGCGTCGCGCACCGAGGCCACGCAGCGCGCGCAATGCAACCACGTACGGTAGCTAGGCGGCCGTCGCAAATTAAAGCGTCGGGTCGCGGGGGTGGGGGACGGGGACGGGAAGACATTCGCGGCGCGCGGCTGTTCGTTGTCGTCGTCGCTCGCTAGCTGCTCTTGGGTTGGGTCCGTGAGGCTGGTGTGTGCAGGGAGGGGAGTAACGAAGGCCACGGGATCGAGCTCGCTGTTGACGGGGCCCCGGCGTGCAGTGTCGTCCCTCGTCTTCACGACAAGGTCGACTGTTCGTCATGCTTTATTAATTACTGCCTTGGTTAACATTTCCGTGTCTAATATTTTACCGTTCGTTTTATTTAGCATGTTTATGATTTTTTTAGAAAAATATAGTCACACGTATATTACTATTCATATTTTATCATCTAACAACAATAAAAACTAATAATCATCAAATTGTTAAAACAAGATGGACATTTAAACGTTGAACACGAAAGGTATAAAAATGCACTCTTTGAGAAACGGTGGGAGCAGTAAACTCGCGAAGATATACTCATGGTAGCGTTCAAAAACATACTCACCGCGCGAACATATCAATTTCAACGTCTGACCGCGCAAACATATCAAGGCCGGTTTAGTTCTTAAAAAGTTTTCCTCAAAACATCATATTAAATCTTTGGACATATAAATAGAACATTAAATATAGATAAAAAAATAAATTACACAGTTATGTAAGAAATCATGAGACCCATCTTTTTATCCTAATTAGTTCATAATTAGCCATAAGTGCTACAGTAATCAACATATGCTAATGACAAATTAATTAGGCTCAAAAGATTCATTTCGCAGTTCCTTTGGCAGAAACTATAATTTATTCGAGCATCTGGTCAAAACATCTGACGTGATATTTATTCTAAAATATTTTGAAATCTAAACGCACCCCAAGTTTCCCAGTACCAGACTTCACTTATGACGACGGATAGGAAGACGTACGTCAAGATTCGTTCCTCAGCGTCTTATTTTTTTAAAAAAAAGGAAATGATTTACATCTTTGATCTATGTCGTTGAGCACATAGCCAACAAATCTTAGACTTTGAAAAAAGATAAAGTGGTATATAAATCGTAACTCACTGTAATAAATATAAACCGTAGCTCACTCTATTCTATATTATAACTTTTTCTATTTTTATTTAGATTTATCTATTGATTAATGTATAGCACGCCACGCCACGTACATTAACATCGTAATTTGAAAAAAAAATATTTAGGTTCATCTATTAATGCAACCATTCTCGTTCTAACTAGCATGGAAGAGATGCGGAATACGATAAAATTGTACGGGAAACACTTGCAATGAAATCATGTGCATGTTGGCATCCCTCCGGGCATCCATGCATATACATTGTATGTTTCCTCCTTGACAACATTGTCTTAAATTACCGCCCTATACCATGGTCAACAATGTCGGCATGCAAAGTACTTTTGGGAGATCAAAACAAATGTTTGAATTTTGAATAAAATTTGCTCTTTTTTTAGAAAAAAAAAATCCAGATTTGTCGACGTGGAACGCGTTATATCGGGACCTGCAAGTGAACCCAAAATCTGTGAACCCTGCGCCAACACACACGGAAAGAAAATGCAAACTGGTTTGTGATTGTTAATTTGCTTATATTAATTTCCGCTGCAATCTTGGAAAAATAAAGTCCTGCGAGACCAATATTTAGTTTGTTCAAAGGTATTATTAATACTACAGTAAAAATACACCGGAGAGTTGTCATTATACGAATATACATAGATGATATTGCTTTATTAATTAAAATAAATGCTTCTATTGCATTAGAGCTAGTTTAATGATGTAGCTAACTATTGGCTCTAAAAATTTTCGTCGTCTACAATCATCTAATATCATACTCATACATGTTTACATATAAATATATATACTATTAATAAATTAAATCATAACAAAATAATAAATAACGACATAAAATTTTTGAATAATATGAATGATAAAACATACATAAAAAATTAAACAATATTAAATAAAAAATATATGAAGTATAAAATTTTATGGGGTGCTCCAACCACTTAACAATCGACTCGTTGGAGCAATATTTTCGAACGGCCTCAGCCTTGCTCGAAAAATATTGTGAACAGTGATATAAATGTGGAGCTTATTATTATTTTTTTAAAATAATAAAAATACATTACATCTCCAGCCACTGCCTGTTATTTTATTATTAATTTTGGAAAACCAAAACTTTATTCCATTCTAGAAAGTCCACATTATCAGCCCTAGACATATGTCGAATTAAAATATATCCCATTCCAAAAGGCTGACGCATCTCCGATAGCTTGGACATCCCACTCTACAAGCTAAAAAATAGCAAACATAGTAAAAACAATAAGGTCCAACGTACTCTTCATTTGGATGGCTAAGCTATCTCGTTGGCCAAATGAGCAGCTGGAGTGGCCAAAGTTGGTCAGCCAATCCAAACTTGCCATCAGTGGGCCCTATGCGTGGGGCCCACCCCGCACCTCTCCCATCTAGGCCAAACTCGTGGGTGCCTGAGTTAAAGCGCGACGACGCCATGTTCCTCGCCTTCCTTGGCCGACCAAGGCCGCCACCGCAGGCCGTCGTCGTAGTTGTCAGGTCGTCGTCGCCTCCCCGCACCACCTCCCCGTGCCACGCCACTGAGAGAAAGAGAAAGAGATTGAGAGAGGAAGAGAGAGAAAGAGAGAGGAAGAGGATGACGTGTGGGGTTCTGATGTCATAGACTCGGGATAGAGAGGATGGATGAAGAGTATATTGAAATAAAAAAAATGAATTTAACTTAACAAATAAAATAAAGAGTAGCAAAATAGATATTTGGAGAGTTAAATTTAGAGAGACAGTTGAAAATGCTCTTAGATTAAGGGTCCGCAGAGCCAGACAGGCCAGCTTATACTATATGATGGTAGGTCCCCTCCGGAGTAACATGAATGAGGGGGGTAGCAAGCGTATCTCCAAGCCCCTGGAGCGAGAGAGAACGCCGGAGATATCGGATACGTATCTCCGGTGGGGACTCAAATTAAACCCCTCTCACATGATGCATGCCAGGTACAGAGAGAGAGAGAGAGATCGATACAAGTACTATAGATGTGTGTGTGTGAAGCCATGGCGAGAGAGAGAAGCGATGTAACTCACTCCGGCCGTATCGTCCGTCATGAAGAGGGAAACGGGGGAGGGGGGCAAATAAATCCGGTGTCTGCGCTGCGGCGAGCGAGCGGCCGGACGGGCGGGGGAGGAGAGGCGCAATCAATGAAGCCCCCCTCCCTCCCCACCCCCGCCACACACACACCCCTTCCTTCAAATGCGTCATCTCAACCTCGTGACCAACCCGCACAAACAACACTGGACAAAACAAAACAAAAGCGGACTCGCCGTGTCCATCGCCAATCGCCACAAGCCCGCTGCTCTTCCGGACGTTTTTTTTTTCTTTTCTTGCGAATTTCTTTTACTACATAAGTAACTTTAATAATTAATAAATTTGTTTTAATAATCATCAATGAATTATTAACCATGTGCTAGTCATTTTGCATCCGGCTAAAAAACCGGAGGCAATATTATTCCATCAACTTAAACTATATTTAGGTCATATACAATAGTATAAACCGATGTTGTCTATTTCATATGCACTAACAAGTAACAACTAAACAAATAAGTTATACAATGTATTGTTTACTTAGTTGTTTGAAGATTGCATGTGCTTGAAAGCACGAAAAGACAACATCAAGTTTTTCCTTAAGTTAATAATATCACATATAATAATTAATCTAACGCGGCGTATATAGACTGCTACTGGAACGTCCTTCTCGATATCCCATTACATTAAAGGACTAAGACAGTACTAATCAATCACACGGATGCCATTTCTTTGGGTGTAGGTGTATTCACTTGCCACTCTTCCCGGCGTATATTCGTTTGTTTTAGTATGCGTACATTTAACTAAGGTTTAAATGATATACCTTTTACAAAAAGAAAATAAAATTATTTTCGAAAAATCATATTAAATGATTTTCAATATTTTAAAGCTAATATTTTAACAATTATGTACTTAAGTCACTCTATTTTGTGAACCTCGCTAGTCACACTGCTGGTGTCGTGCTTAGCACCGCGCTTGCTTTGGTGCTAAAAAAACGTCACCACACATTCACACTACTTTTACAAGAGGCAAATGGTTCACGCAAAATAGAATAAAGTTTGAGCACAGTGAAGCCCTGCGTTGCGTTGAGCTTCTTCTGGAGCGAAAAGAATCGGCCAGCTCGAAAGTACAGCTATCGGCAAAAATGAATAATCAAATTTGTCCGCCCTGGGGACATGGTAAAGTCTTCTGGACTCTCTCAGAGACAGGAGACTGGAGATAAGTCGGCCTAGTTCGGTTTGCAAAATTTTTCTGGGATATACGAATATATATTTAAAGTATTAAATATAGTTTAATTACAAAATAAATTATACATCTCGTCAAGAAACCGCGAGACGATCTTTTAAGCCTAATTAATTCATCATTAGCACCGTAGGTTACTGTAACACTTATGACTAATCACGTACTAATTAGGCTCAAAAGATTTGTTTCACGATTTTTCCCATAGCTATGTAATTAGTTTTAATGTTCATGTATATTTAATGCTCTATTTAGGTGTCCAAAAATTCGATACGATGTTTTTTAAAAAAATTTGGAAACTAAACATGGCAAAAAAAAAATGAACAACAAAGCAGTGAAGCGTGTGACTTCAAAAAATATAAACAAAAACCAGAACAACAGCCAGCCTCTCTGACCATCACATGAAGCTCGACCATTCATTTCGAGCATATTTACTTGCAAGAAAACACCAGTGGTACTGCATAGAGGGGTTAAATTCTGCGCGGCGTGTACAGGCAGTACAGCCCGTGTAGTTACTGCCCCCACGTAATTGCTTGCCCCCAATCAATTTAATTTGGCCACAAAGGCGCCTCCTGTGGAACAGTACATTGCTCTAAATCACATTTTTGATCTTGGGGCTTCATACTATTACTTCTACTGCTGCTACTCCTAGATTTTATACCAACCAATTACTAACCCATCAGTACCCGGTAGGACAACTTCACTGAAACATTGAGCTCAGCCCAAAAACTAGAAAATAATATATTGACAAATAAAAAATAATAAATAAATAAAACTTTTATGTACATGTTCTTATTAATCTAAAAGAAAATGCTGAAAAATAAACTATGAGAAAAAAACTTCAAAATCAACTATAAATTTATGGTTAAAATTTTAAATTTTAGCTTATAAGTATAAGAAAAAATAAAAAGATAAGGGTGCATATCTTACTTCCTACCTCTATTCACTGCACAGTTATTAAGTGGCACAAAAGTATTAATTTATTAGCATTAGGATATACTAAACAACCTAAGCATGTACTCCCTTTGTTTCATCTGTTCTATGATTACCTTTAAATCCTAACATATTACTGAGATACTCCCTCCATTCGGGATGCATGACATAACGTCATATAAATAAAAATAGAGGTAGTGCTACTTTAACTAATAATATTCTAAAAACATATTATTTTAAATAAATGGTTACATTTTACTCTCTATCATATAATATAAATTATTTTGCCATTTAAATTTATCCTAAGTTATAAGATATTATATGATACCGAAACAGTATTTTACCTCTTATCAATCGAATTTTACAATATTCTATTCTTCACCTACTAACCTCTGTACCACTTTGTTTAGCAGCAACATTTTTATCTGATCGATTTTCTTTGATTTTTATAAATAATTAATATTTAAAATGCTTGACTGGCACTGTTCACGGATAGCTGCTTGTATATATTACCCCTCCGTCCCAAAATAAACCAATTTTTCACTTTTTACCTTCAATTTTTGACTCTTCGTCTTATTAAAAAAAATTTACGATTGATATTTTTGTTTTTATTAGATGATAAATCATGAATAGTACTTTACGTATGACTAATTTTTTCTAATTTTCTAAAATTTTTTTAAATAAGACAGATGGTTAAACGTTGGACACGAAAATCAAACAAAAATCAGAGAATTCGTTTTTTTAGACAGAGGGAGTAAAATAGAGGAAGTAATAAAAAAATTGACAGAAAAAAAAAAGCATCCCCAGTACTAAAAGAATGAAAGGACTCCTGCTATTTAAGGGCCACCCCCTAGCCCTACCTCTAGTCTCCCAAAGAGCCACCATCCCATAATATATCACCACACTTCCTGCCTCCTCCCAGAAAGCACACCACTCACTCTTCTCCCCTGGAGCTTCACTGTCCCCAGCAATGCCCACCATCCCCTCTTCTCCCCTCCTCCTGTCCTTCCAAGATGTTTGCTGACTTCTCTGCTGCTGCCATGGAGCTTGGTGAGGTGCTGGGCTTGCAGGGCCTCGCGGTTCCATCCACCAAGGAGAGCGATATGAGCCTCATCAAGAGAGCTGGTAGCTTCACCCAGGCTGCTGCTGCTGCTGCGTCCTACCCTTCCCCTTTTCTTGATGAACAGAAGATGCTCAGATTCGCCAAGGCTGCTCACACGTTGCCCTCAGGTTTGGCCTTTGCTTGCTCATCGCCACATACACTTCCATAGTTCCATGGTAGTAAGCTAGTAATAGTGTAGAAGCAAAGTGATACACTGATGCATATGGATGGTCTTTCTCTGCAACTCATGATGGACCAGTGTTTCTCTGTTCACCTGCACAAATGAGAGGAAAAAAGGTCAGAAAAGAAAGATCAAGTGAAACATTTATTGAACCTGATGAGCTCTCATGAGTGCTACTGAACCGGTAGGAGTCATGGGGATGAGCACAACCCTGGGGCCCCCTTCCCAAACCAAGGCTGTTTCAGTTCATTGCTTTTTGTTTTTTTTTTAACTTTATACTTTTGTCTTGACACGGCGCATGCCTTAGCCATCCATATCTCAAGATAAGGTTATTTAGTAGTATACCAAACTTAAATGTTTTTCTTGATTCACACAGGTTTGGATTTTGGAAGGGAAAATGAGCAAAGATTCCTGTTATCTAGGACGAAGAGGCCGTTCACTCCCTCACAGTGGATGGAGCTGGAGCACCAAGCTCTCATCTACAAGTATCTCAATGCAAAGGCCCCTATACCTTCCAGCCTGCTCATTTCGATAAGCAAAAGCTTCAGATCATCAGCTAACAGAAGTAAGTATTCAAACCCAAATATCTTGATGCCTTTTGTAATCCTCAGAACTCACATTGCCATATCCTCAGAACTGTTTACATATACTACATATTACTGCATGTCTGCATATGCATGAAAACACCTTTTAGAGCATAAATGAGATGAACAGAAATATTGGTTTTTATGTCATCTCGAAACGACTATTCATCAAGTTAATATATGTCGGTTAAGTGCACATAAAGGATACTGCTTCCACAAACTGAGTATTAACACAAGGAGCTGTGTAAAGGCTATCTCAAGTATATGTTCTCACCAGTTTAGATTTAGTATGATAGAAGGCAATGTGATACATAAAAATTCATTCAATACATGACATACTTGCTTGTAATACTGCAGTGAGTTGGAGGCCTCTCTATCAAGGCTTCCCAAATGCAGACTCTGACCCAGAACCTGGAAGATGCCGTCGAACAGATGGCAAGAAATGGCGATGCTCAAAGGAGGCCATGGCCGACCACAAGTATTGTGAGAGGCACATCAACAGAAACCGCCACCGTTCAAGAAAGCCTGTGGAAAACCAAAGTAGAAAGACTGTGAAAGAGACGCCGTGTGCTGGCTCATTGCCATCTTCTGTCGGGCAGGGCAGCTTCAAGAAGGCAAAAGTTAATGAGATGAAGCCAGGCAGTGTCAGCTATTGGACAGATAGTTTAAACAGGTTAATATATCCTCAAACTTGGTTTAATATTCTCACTTGAAGTACAAATATTTCAGTGTTATAGGCTGAATCACAGTATTCCCTTCCCCACATTTTTGCATCGCTTATTAACGGTTTAAGGTTTTCTGGTACATTTTCATGATAGATGACTCTGAAAAAAGAAGTCACACTGAAAAACATATAGGGTTGTATTATAAAATCGAAAAAGGAATAAAATGCTGCAATATATAGTCAGACAGGAAGGAAAATAATAGTATTATTTCAATTCAAATAGAAAGTAATAGTCATTTAATCTGAAAATACGTTACACATTTGCAGGACAATGGTGGGTAAAGAGAAAGGAAGCAAAGCTGCTGAAGAAAACAATGCCCCACTGCTAAATTTGACGAGCCAACAGCCCACATTGTCCCTGCTCTCTCAGCTGAAGCAACAGAACAAAGGGGAGAAGTTCAGTCCAACAGTAGACAGTGAATCAGTCTCTTCAAATACCATTTTGAAGCCTTGGGAAAGCAGCAACCAGCAGAGCAGTAAAAACATTTCTTTCACCAAGATGCATGATCGTGGATGCCTTCAGTCAGTCCTTCAGAGTTTCAGCCTGCCTAAGGATGAGAAGATGGAGTTTCAGAAAAGCAAAGATTCCAGCGCAATGCCCATTCCAACCTTCTATTCCTCACCAGAAGGCCCACGTGTCAGCTGCCATACATCCAACATGGCACAGATGCAAGAGGATAGCATCTCAAGTTCTTGGGAGATGCCTCAGGGTGGGCCTCTAGGAGAGATCTTGACAAACTCCAAAAACATAGACGACTTGGCCATGAAACCTGAAGCAAGGCCATATGGTTGGTTACTGAATCTTGAGGACCATGCAATGTAAATCTTCAGCGAAAATGAAGATCAAGGTGTTCAGGAAGGTCTGTTAGGAACTCAACATGGGATAGCTTTAATACTTTTGCCCACCCATGCTTGTTTCTCTTCTTTCTGTTCTTAAGCTCCTGCAATGTAACACCAGCTAATTGCGATTTTTAGTTTTCTTATGAATTCAGTTGTATCATTGAAAAAACAATCTGCCTCTAATCACATTTATTAGCTAGAAGCCCATATGTTTACTCGGCTGAACGACGAAAAGAAACCATATGGACTCAATCTCACATGGTGAGCCCATAGGAGAGTGAGACTCACGACTGTAAGGTAGTGTCATTATTGCAGAGGATACTCTGATGCACAACCTGGATTGCAGCGGGTCACAAAATTTTCATGCACGAGTTCCAGCATAACTATTCCAAGGATCTCAATATTTGGACAGCTTGAGTTTAGGCCTTATTTAGTTCCCAAATTTTTTTTTCCAAAAACATCACATCGAATTTTTGGACACCTAAATAAAGCATTAAACATAGATGAACCAAAAAACTAATTGCACAGTTATGAAAGAAATCATGGGACGAATCTTTTGAGCCTAATTAGTCTATAATTAGCCTTAAGTGATACACTTACCAACATATGCTAATGACGGATTAATTAGGCTCAAAAGATTCGTCTCACGGTTTCTAGGCTAGCCGTGAAATTCGTTTTTTCATTCGTATCCGAAAACCCCTTTCGATATCCGGTCAAACGTTCGATGTGATGTTTTGGTAAAAAATTTTGACAACTAAATACCACCTTAATGTCCATGAGTCTGTCAAACATGCAGGACCACATTGATTGCCCGGTAGCCCACAACATTCGTTATCTCAATAGTCAGGCCCTTATTAGTTCCCAAAAACTTTTTCAAAGAACATCACATCGAATCTTTGAACACTTTTGTCTCGCGGTTTCTAGGTGGAATCTAAACTTTGTTCTTTCACTCGTGTCCAAAAATCCTTTCCAATATCCAATCAAACATTTAATGTAACCTTTTTGCCAAAAGTTTTTGCCAACTAAACACCACCTTAATGCGACATACTGTACAACAGCTAAGTGCCTGTTTAGTTGGCCAAAAGTTTTGTGGTTTTGCAAAAAAATTTAGAACATGGCAGGTTTTGGCATTTTTGGGTACTAAACACCCAAAATATTTTGCCATCATCCATGTGAACACATGAAAATGCAGCCAAAAATACCCCTAATAAATGCCCAATGTGAACATTTAAATCACAAATAGGTGGCACATACATGCAGTTTGTAACCAGAACTGGAGCCAACAAGAGAGCAGAAAACAAGACACATTTTTACATCATACATATGTCAGCCATGGATGAAATGGAAAATATGAAGGTGCTGCCTAAAACTTTACAATCACATAATACGAACCTACAACTGAGCTGATACAACAACCATGTTATGGTTAGCATAGCAGTGCAGACTTCAAAGCGCGAACATATTACAACATAACTTACAAATAGATGGTCCTCAAACATAAAAAGCAGCCGCCAACAAAAAGTTACAAGTACAGCGCGTAGAGTTCAACCCGCAAGCATAGCAAGTGCAATGGAATCGCGAAATTCGTTCATGTTTAGACATTCATCTGGGACTTCTTCCGCATCAGGCTGGTGGGCAGCAGCCTCTTCAGGCACAAAGTCAGGGTCCCGATCACACCTTGCAAAGTCCTTGTCCCGAAGCCCACTAACTCTCATGAAATTATGCAGAGCACAACATGCAACTATGATTTGGTTTTGCTTCCTAGGTGAGTATGATGGGATGTTGCATAAAATCCACCACTTCATTTTCAAAACTCCAAATGACCTTTCAATGACATTTCGTAGATATGAGTGCTCATAGTTAAAGGTCTCTTCTTTACCTTCTGGTGAAGGGGAGTCGCCGTACTCCTGGAGGTGGTACTTGGTACCCTTGTATGGTGCAAGATAACCTGGTCGATTAGTGTACCCAGAGTCCACGAGGTAGTACTTCCCTGCAATTCACAACATACAGTCACTTATCATTATGCAAGTACCATTTGTACAATGCACACTCGATATGAATTACCATACCTGCAGGAGGATGTGGGAACACATGTCTGTACGTAGACATGTCATCCTCGAACACTCGCATGTCGTGTACTGATCCCGGCCATCCAGCAAGCACAAAAGTGAATCTCATGTCGAAGTCGCAGGCAGACATCACATTTTGGGTTGTAATTCCTTTTCGACTTAAGTGCTGCACAAACTTAGTACTAGGGACGACACAGGGCACGTGCGTCCCATCGATGGCCCCAATGCAGTCTTTGAACCAAGGATGGAACCTCCCACTGCCGACTTTCCGATGCAGCACTTCAAAATGCTTGTCCTGTGGCTTAATGAGGTCCACAGCTAGCTTAACCATGCACTGCAAAACTTTGTTAAACATGACACTAACAGTTGGCATTGAACGCTTAAATCTGTCCTCCGCCTGCCTACAAGACTGTGGTGCATCTACCATCCATAGGAAAAGGCCCAACGCTTCTATGGACATTGACTTCGATGACGATGTGAGGCCATACGACTGCACCAACATATCATGAAGACGAAGAAACATACGCGGACTCATTCTAAACATGTTGTAACACCTCTGACTATCTTCCAATTTGTCATTCACTCATTCCAAACCTGACTCTTTAACAGTCCTATAAGGGCCTCTATTGAGGTGCTTGTCAATGTGGATAGTATATTGGAACATACCGTAAACCCACCCCTCGTCGTCGTCTTCTAAGCACGCAACCACAAGGTCCTCAAAGTCGTCATCAGAGATGGCCTTTTCTTCATCTTCGACTGCTGCGGTCAGCCCCTGCACAACATATAATTTGGAAGCATTAGTACCGAACTACAAAATAGGACGTGGCATACTCGTGGCCCTTCAATATATATTACAGGCACACACCAACTCCACTTTCAAACATAGCGACTATGGCAATGTTATTACCATGACGAACATTAAAGACCAAGTTCACACTTAGACCCGTACATCAAACAAACCTAGCAAAAGACAACAACACTACATGAACCGAATGTAGAGAGGGTGTTCAAGTTGTCCACCTCGGCATGAGACTTGATGATGATAACACGTCCTTCGGGAACAGTGCGAATGAACAAGTCCATGACCTTTTCATTCTTGATGACCTCGACGACACCTCGAAATAACTCAGGTGTCGTTCTTGGGTCGACCCCACACTCCTCAGCCAGCTTCACCACTTGGGCCACCTTGTTTTCACGGGCAACTACCCGCTGCCGAGCTTGCGCCCCTCGCTGCTCTAGGATTGTCTGCAGGACATTAACTTTACTTCGAGCAATTTCGATGTACTCATTCATGGTCTTCTGCATGGCTCGAACTGTAGGACTCTTCGACCTATTTAAGAGAAACGAACGAATTCAAATACAGCACAGAAGCGAAAAGGGGGGAAATCTTTGTTTTTTAATTAAAAGAACAACTACATTGAAATTGCATTGGTTCAGACTTAGACAGTCGCATAAAGGTCGCCAAAATTTGATCATAAAATGGGTTGAATCAGCATCAAGAAGCGCCTCTTTCTTTTGTCGCCAAAGCCACATTAGAACAGGCAAATACAATTATCGACAGAAAAAATTGAGTTGCAGCGGGCTCAGACACGCACAAAGGTCATCAAAGGTTGGTCCTTGATTGATTGAATCAAGTCAGGATCGAGAAACAACAGTCTTCGGTCGTCACAGCCACACTACAAACAACGCAAATGCAAGAACCAAACCAGAAACATAAAAAGAGCAAAAAAAAAAACTGACATTCATACAGAAATACCATCGCAAAGTTCACTCTCGCACTGTGGTGCCGTCGTGCAGAAATTTCTCGGCTTTCACACAGAAACCAAACCAAATCAAATCAACTCGGACACGATGATGCGCTGCGGTGGCTCAGACACGCACAAAGGTCAGCACGATTTTTGGTCCTTGAACAAATCAAGTCTCAGCATCGAGAAACGAAGTTTTTCTTTTGTCATCACAGCCACGCGAGGCAACAAAATGCGCGATCATTCATCACATGAGAAACAGCAAGGAAGTATCAATGGCAAAGGCTTCGTCTAATCCAGATGCCAGACACTTCCACGAAACAAATCTATATCACAGAGGAGTCAGGAAAGACGATTGAAATGGAGAACAAAACGCTTAACAGAATCACCAAATCTCTCAATGCAGGGGAAACAAAACCGAGCTAAATCCACAGCGACCCAAAACAAACTGGTTCAAAACAAAAACGAAAAGCTGATTCCATTCGAGCTGAACCGTCCCACCTCACCCGCCGGCCGGCCGGCCGGCCCGACGGCGACCTCCCTCTCCGTGCCGTGGCACCGCCGCCGCAGCCGCCACTCGGCTCAAGTACTCGACGCTTTGCGAAATGCTTTGCTAGGGTTTGGGCTTGTGGGAGATGACATGAGATCTCGCCCGTCGGTTCCTCGGGCCAGCCACCGGCTAGGCCGCGGCCCATCTCCAAGGCCCACAAAACAATCACCTCCTACTCCGAAGCAGATAAGAGGGATGAAAATAATATTTTTTAGTACTAAAATATATGATTCAATTCATTATTTCTATCATTTGAATTATTAGAAACTAATTAGATGTTTAGAGAATAAATCTTTCAATTACAAATTAAAAAATGACTAACTAAAAGGAACCTTTTGGTATCTCCTTAACTAGTCTTTGGTAAACTGCGTAGAAAAGTTATTTTTTTGGTCGGATGTAGTGTGTGTATATATATGAATTTAATTTTACTAACTTTTGCCAGTGACGTATGTATTTTAAGTAGCTACTGAATAGTTAAATATATAAATATAAAAGATTCTGACAAAACTCTCCCTAAAAATCATAAAACAATGCTGTTTCCGATCGCTTCCATTCTTGTCAGTATATCCGACACTATCTCTGAATTTCATCTCATCCAACTCCTAGAAGCTAAGTATACTGTTTCGATTAGGGTTACTGAACTTTCGTCAGCGCTTCCAAAGAATCCATCGAGTCGGCATCCCGCATCAGCCATCAGGTCACCCTGGTTACAAACTAAACACTTGAGAATCGGATTGGATTTCCTCACCATAATTTTCCTCGTCGACCGATCTTGCAGGCATTGATCATCACAAAAGTGAAAGATTTTGTCTTCATGCCCTTGGATCGACACCTGACCAGTTCCAGACGTGTTAGATTTTCGCGTAGAAACAAATCTGAATTTTACCACTACTGCATGCGTTGCTGCGATCGAACTAATTAAGGTAGATAGCTTCTAGTAGCAGCCAAACGAGGTCACTGTCGGATGGATGGCTAAATTAACCTACCTGTGCCCTGTTGTGAAGAGTAAGCTAAACCAGATTTCAACCCGGCCAACCTCCGAAAAAAAAATACAACAAATTGCCGAACTGTTCTTATCCATCGCCATTTGCGTGTTCCTGATGGAGTAAATCGATCTGAAGCTGGAAGTCCACGAGCGAATTGGAATTCCATTCCATTCGACCATTACCTTTCCATGGGCTCGTGCATTGGACTGTGACACCTCCAGCACTGTACACAATTTTGTCTCTTGCTGTAATTAATTAGTGTGACTAGCTTGTCAACATATCTTCTTCATGTGTGATTCCTAAGGCAAGCCGGACAGAAGAACTAAACTATTTGCTAGCTATAAAATTTATATATGTCATCAGTAGATAACGTAGAGTTAACTTATATAATAATAATATATAAACATATACTAAATCTATGCTTCAACTGGTTTGTGTAGCCTTATTTTTTCTCCATTCACATAAATATAAAATGATATGATAATTTTTAAAACCTTTTCGTAGTGCTTACTAGTGATCGCTTTTACCGGTCATAGATAGATCGATATAACTTATACATGCTGGTAAAAAAAAAAGATATAACTTATACATGCTCTGGGTTTTGAC
The DNA here is from genome assembly GCF_000231095.2 of Oryza brachyantha. Classification (NCBI taxonomy): domain Eukaryota; kingdom Viridiplantae; phylum Streptophyta; class Magnoliopsida; order Poales; family Poaceae; genus Oryza; species Oryza brachyantha. The sequence continues at coordinate 21,839,632 of NC_023165.2, forward strand.
TCCTGTGGTGTCGTACGCAGCCTAGCGTCAAGGTCGTGATAACATATACCTTCACGTGTGCAAACTCTTCGAGGCTGCATGCATGCCATGTGTAGGTTCCGTTTTTTTTTTCCTTCTCATAAACATAAACAACGCCGGCCATGGCCAATTTGCCATTTCGATCGGTCATCACGGCAGCACGTACGCCGAACACGACAGCAACTGAATACGGTTAGCGCTATCGATCGATCAGCATGAGGTAAACCATTTCTGATCTACTCCCAACTTTAACCGTCGTGTAACAACTGGCAGACCAAACAACAACAATTCATCCGTTAATCAAGGCAGAGATGAGAGGACAGTGATCGGTCGATGACAGAGAAATTTACCAGCGGATCTCTAGAACAAATTCATCGAAAGAGCCTCGTCTTTTTGTTTCTGCTGGTTTTTATAGGATAAAATTTAAATTTTTAGTATTATATTTAGAGTTGATTTCGAGAGTTTTTTAGAGCATTTTTATCGTTCTTAAAGAAGTACTAGGTACTACGAGATACCAAATAAATCTAACCGTTAATTTGTTAGGGCTATGATCGGAAGAATAATTTGTTAGGGCTATGATCGAAAGAAATAAAAAGAATAGAGCCCACACAACCGGCGTCTCGTCCGACAGCCATGTCGCCGTCGTCGTCGCGGGTTCGGGCGGCGTCCGGCCAGTGCGCCGCCGTCGTCCCCGTGTGTCCCAGCGGCGTCCGACGGTCGCGCCGTCGTCTTCGTCTCATGTCCCGGCAGCCTCTCCTCCCCTCCCGTTCCCTCTCCCCTCTCTCTCCCCGATGGCGTCGCGGGTCCGGCCGTCGTCACCGCGCGTCCGGGGGTGTCCAGCGACCGTGTCCCTGGCTTCGTCTCGCGTCCCGGCAACCTCTCTCTCCCCTCACGTTCTCTCTCCCCGGTGGCGTCGCGCGTCCGGGCGCGTCCAGTGGCCACGCCGCCATCTTCTTCGCAGGTCCAGGCGGTGTCCGGCGGCCACGCCGCCGTCTTCGTCTCTCATCCCGGCAGCCTCTCTCTCCCCTCCCATTCTCTCTCCCCTCTCTCTCCCCGGTGGCGGCGTGCAGATGGCGTGTGAGTCGACGGGCAAAATTACTTTTTTACCCTCCCGATCCTAATTACCATGTACGGACCCCTCGTAGTACCGATAGGTACCAGTGAATGGGAGCCCTTCAATCGAAACCAATCAACGGCTACGATTTATTACTTCTTGGTACTTGGTACTGCTTAATTAACCGTAGAATTTCTCTTTCTTTATAATAGTTTATTTACAGTTTTGGTTTTTAGATCATTAAAAAGCACATAAATAAAATGTTTGTGTTGTTTGCTTTTTTTCTTTGAAAAAAATGAAACAATCTCACCATAAAAAGTTTCAAAGAAACGTCGATCAGATGGATGATGCGAAGAAGAAGCTGCAGCGCAACCACATGCAGTTAGACTTTGCGGTTAGCTGCCGGGCGGCCGGCCGGGCTGCGTGCGTGGGTACGTATGTCTGTTCCAGTTGCCACGCCGAAAGGGAAAACTGACAGGGGAGAGAGGAAGAGACCTGACGGTCAGGCCATTGCAGTGTCCACGTCGGCGATGGGCGATCAAATGAGACCCCGTTGCTTGCCCACCCTGACATGCACCTCGACGACGTCGCGTATCCTATCTGGCTTTAATTTCTCGCTTGCTGCTATAAAAACTGCAGCGAGAACAGCGCGAGATGGATCGTCCAACCGCGACTGCGTCCCCGGAGCCGCCAAGAACCTAGCTTGACTACTCTGCTGCACTAGCTAGCTATCTCGAGGAGAGAGAGAGAGAGAGAGAGAGAGAGAGAGAGAGAGATGAGGCCGGGAGCGGCGGCGGCGAGCGGCGGCACGGTGGCGTTCGCGTGGGAGCACGAGCCGGGGGTGTCCAAGCTGCTGCAGAGCGCGACGACGACGACGACGAAGCCAGCGCCGCCACCACCGCCGGCGGCGGAGGAGGAGGAAGACGGAGAAAGGGCGGCGCCCCCGGTGGCGAGGACGAAGCAGGCGGCGGCGCACAGGATACGCGTGCGGCCGCCGCCGGGGGCGCCGTGGAGGGGCCGGCGTGGCGGCGCCGTGGTGCGGCCGGAGGAGGACCCGTTCCTCGCGGCGTTCCTGGCCTGCACCGAGCGCGGGAGGAAGAAGGCGCCCCACAAGCTGCTTGGGCTCGGGCTCGGGCTAGGGCTCTCCTGCAAGGGACCCGGTGACGTGGTGCAGAGCGTGGTGAGGCTGGCAAAGATGCCTCACTCCCTGAACGACGATGATTGAATCGCACCATTTTTTCTGGTCTCTGATGATTATCTGTGAATCAAGATTAGTTCGCGATGTGTCTTTGAAAGGAAACAGATTAAAGTTCGTGATATTAAGGTTTCTCTCCCACCTTCTAAGTTTCGCAAAATGGGTTTTTGTTTTTACATTTTCCCCTCTTTCTAATCGGTAAGAGATGAGGAAATCCGGGTGCATATCCGACATATGATTTCGGGCTACCAAAATCAACCATTTCAAATATTGGTACTGCTAAAATTTTGATAGACAACAAATTAAACTAAAACTTATCATCACAACATTACCAATAAGTTGTACTCACGAAACTATACCAAAATTTAGTTTGGTATCAAACTAAATACAACCATGGTGCCGCCACAGAAATACATAGAGCAGCGGCGAAAAAAAATGACAAACACATGAAAGATCAACTTGGGCCCATTAAAATCAAAGCCACAAAGTTTTCTTGTGAGAAAATGCCCCGTGGTGGGCCGGGGCCGTATCGATTGGTGTGTGGTGGGCTTTTAACTCCGGATTCGGCCTTCTCCATCTCATGGACTCACGCCGCTCTGGCCCGTATGGCCTTTCGTTCTGAAAGGCGTATTCGTGTTGGCCCATCAACCATTTCGGCGACGTGTACACGAACTGTCCCTGGGTTCATATTATGGGTCGGAGCAGAAACATATCCAACACAATACCCTCATGAATACTTGACCCGTACCTGAATTGCTTAGCGGGCAAAATATTATACCTATATCCAACGGGTGTTTGAGTATACACTGGGTACACGGTGGGTATTTTGAAATAAATATATCTTTACTTTCTTATCCAATATACATAAAAAAATAGTAAAAGGGAACAATGAAGTCAAAATTACAAATAAAAAGAACAATGATATCAAAATCATAGTATCACACTTAAAAATAGTGAACTACCAACCAAACCATAGTATCACACTTAAAAATATATGGCTATTTATATGGGCAAATTGGAGGGAAAATTATATTTTTGGGTCAGGCGTGGGTTACCTACGGGTAAAAATTAAAACCCGGCCGCTACCCATTAGGTAGTCGGGTCGAGGACGGGTACGTTCACGGTCAAAAAATTACGCTCATACATATGCTCGTCGGATCAGGTACTCACGGGTACCCATACCCATATTTTCCTTTGTGTGTGGGTCGGATACCATTTTGGCGACATGTACACTGGATTTATATATATTTTTTCAAAATACAGTATAAACACAGACACTTGAAACGGGCACATCATCTATCACCGAAAGAATAATTAGCCCTAAATCCGATCATTTGTATCAAGTCTAGGATGTAAACCTATCTGGAATCTAACTAGTTGAGCTAAACCCACCTCTCGATATATATTCAATTTTTTAATTACACAAGAGACGTATGTGCACATATACCACTGCACACGATATCTACGTACCCGTGGACGTGTTCCCTAATTTATGCTCATAAGAAGTTCATTTGGCGGTGATTGGAAATGTATACTGTGGAATATATTAACGACCAAATTAAACTCACTGTTAGATGAAACTGAAACTAGACTCTTAAACAGTAAAACAAACCCACTGTATCTTCGCTTCTGTTTATATTTATGAGTCAAAATTTAAATTTTTTAACTTAAAATCGAGAGTTGATTTTGAGATTTTTTGTAATTATAGTTTATTTCTCAGCCATGGTTATTAGACCGCTAAGAGAACACATACCCACAATATCAATATATATATATATATATATATATATATATAAAATTCACAAATTACTTTCTTTTGCAAATATACCATTTGGCCGATCACCCTCAAACTCTCAGTTTCTAGACCTAAAGATACACATTTTTAGATAAAGTTGAGAGTAAATACAACTGAATAAATTCTATCCGAGCTCTAGTTTTTATTAAGGTGGTTGTTGTAAGAGCGCATACATACCAAGATGAAACTAGAACAAAATGAAGCGGGTGCCACTGTTTTTCTTTTCTCTACTTGGAAGTAAGTTTAGTTTATTGTCGATAGACTAAAGGGTGCACATATGATCAAAATAGATGCGATGTTTAGCTTAAAAAAATTTCTGAACCAGATTCATGAACACCCCTGTCTTGGTCGTCTATCATGTATGTAGTTCCGCCCATGGCACATAAAGAAAAGCAAGTGCGGATAGATAAATAGGAGTGAGGGGCAACACAACCACTCGCATCCATGTCCTCCTATGCTTGTTTCAAGGCACGGTGCACATACAAAAATAAACACAGTCAACACATGGAGGATCTACTCATGTGCAGACGACGAGAAAAAAAGGTACTATGTTCCGTAGCAAGGTCAGGTTAAGTTAAAGAACCAGACCACTTGTTTGTCTTATATACAGCTACCAAAACTGAAATTTTCTAAAACTTAATTTGAGAATTATTTTCAAAGTCTTTCATATAGTAGTTCCTTTCAACAATGACTTTTTAAGTTGCTCACAACACAAATATGAAAAATGTAACCATAAATTACCCTTTTTATGCTAGTAACTCGTTAATTTGGTGTATTATCAACATACTCTTCTAAAAAAAAGAAAGGAGAATCAGAAGTACATAGTACAAGCAGTGATAGTATCGCTGTATCAGAACGACGACGCAGTGGTCACACACAAGTTCACAACTGAGCTACACGACAGGTTTGTTTTTTTGTTTATAGCATGGCACTTTGGTGCTTTGTCGCTCTCGTGTCTGCACGTGCAGAGGCGGATGGCACAGCAGGACAAACAAAGACGTTTTTTTTTTTTTTTTTTTTTTTTTTGCCTGAGAGCATCCAAGGCAGCTGCTAGCTGCTGGAAGCTGGAAGCTGCAAATGACAACAAAGCAGATTGGACACAGGGCAAAGAAGGCTGCTTGCTAATAAGCTGCTGCTGCTTCAGAGGTGTTGGAGGAGACATGCATGTTTGCCATGTTAGATCAGGGTGTAGGATCCATTTTAGAGGACAAACAAATGGGACTAGATTGTCCTTCACCGAACCACGAACTGTTCATGGATAATTTCATGCTTCAACGCTTCTCTTTGTCTCTTTTCGTTCAAGCGGCAATTACGCAAGATTCAGTACTGTCTTTAAACAATAATGCGCTCTACGGATCAACTGCAAGGATATATTTAGACGAGTAACATTTCGTTGTATATTATGTATGTGCAATTCAGTCAGGATGACATATTCCCGGCCACAAGTTCATGACTCTGTTTATAATATATATCATCTTTTTAAACATGATAGATGATATAATGGGCAAAGTCATGCACCAAGGATGCCACCCCACCCTAACCGTGCTTACTCTTGCAGCACTAGTTATTTTCTTTTTTTTTCTCTTGTGTGAGAAGCAACACTCATTTGATTAAGGCCTCGTTTAGTTCCCAAATTTTTTTTTTCAAAAATATCACATCGAATTTTTAGACACCTAAATAAAGCATTAAATATAAATGAACCAAAAAAATAATTGCACAGTTATGTAAGAAATCTTGAGACGAATCTTTTGAGCCTAATTAGTTCATGATTAGTCATAAGTGCTACAGTAACCAACATGTGCTAACGATGGATTAATTAGGCTCAAAAGATTCGTCTCGCGGTTTCTAGTCTAGCCGTGAAATTTGTTTTTTTATTCGTGTCCAAAAATCCCTTCCAACATCCGGTCAATCGTTCGATGTGATGATTTTGCTAAAAAAATTTGGCAATTATACACCACCTAAATGACGGTATATGCTCTTCCTTTCTCGTACAACCTTACATTCCCACTTTCCTATTTTTTTTAAAAGAAACAAAATAACTAAAAAGCAAGCGCACGCTGTTTGTTACGCCGAAAAATTTTCAGTTTACTACGAACAGTCAGACTGTTTCTTTATCAAATTTATTACGCCTTCCAAATGGTTCCCTAAATGTTTTATGTCGTTGACTTTTTTATACATGTTTGACTATTCGTTTTATTTAAAAATTTTCATAATTATTAATTATGTTTATATCATTTCATTTATTGTTAAATATAATTTTATGCATATATATAGCTTTATATATTCGACAAAAAAATTGAATAAGATGAATAGTAAAAATTTATAAAAAAATCAATAACGTCAAATATTTATTAATTTGTGCTCCACTACTAAATATTTCACGAAAAAACACACCAAGGACAAAGAAGGCCGCATCATAAACAGTCTCTCTTCCACCAGTATGGCTATATCACCACAGTGCCAAACCAGCAAATATTTCGGTCGAATTAATGGCCGAAAAGCTGCATCCATATATATGTACACTTGTCCATGCAACACAGCAACAGCTATAGCCCCTGACTTAGTTACTGTTGTTTACCTGGGAATAAAAGTACACTGCATGCACTCAGAATTCCATCATGCATAACAGAATCATCTCCACAGCAATTAATATTAACTTAATTATCTTTTCACATAAACAAAGCATCAGCTTAGCCTTTGCATTTGATTGTAACTTAATTAGCCTCCAAAATGTGGACGTAGTACTCTGCAACCGGCGGTGCCTAAACCTAACCGCTGTTACATGTTTGCAACTATTGGAGCACATGCTGCTGTTGCAACTGCCCCCGTTATCCTTTACGAGATTTTGCTTCGGTCCAACAAAAATACCTCAAGGTACGGTACCTTGAGTTACCAAATCGTTTTCTATCATTGGTTCTAGTGGTTCTGGCTGAATAGGACGTGCGCTATTAGATCTAACTATCAGAAATAATTTAATACCACGAGGTACTTTTTTTGGACTGAAACAAATCTTATCCTTCTTCACATAGGAATGAAAGCTACCAGCTTGGACCATTTGATCTATATATTAATATATGTATATGCACACATTTGGTTTATGTTCAATGCCCAAGGAAGAAGACATACGAGATTTCTCCCTTGGACATTGCTATTCAATTATAGATTTTGGTCCAAGGACACTATTATTTGGGGGCAGGATATTTCAACAAGAATGGGTGCACTGGTTTTTGGTCGCTGCTGACATGTTTAATGGGTGCTCACTTTGTTCAAAACTGATTTACTTTTATTAAGTACAGCCTCCTCCGTTATTTCTAGAATAGTTTCAGAAATAAGCCAGAGAGACCTCATGCCGAGTCAGGGTAAAACGAACTTTTATTCAGAATAATCCAGACCTAGTTCTGAAAAACTTAGTGTGATTTGATGGTCATTGAGATACCAATACATATTAAAATTTTAAAAATAACTATATATCGGTAATTACTGATGATAATAAAATTTCTCTCCTTTCATTTTTCTCAAACATGGTATAAATACATACATACGTAAATATACACACATCTATACACATGCAACCTACTCCTACGAGACCTCCAAGAGACTAGATCGGTATATTTGATATTATCAAAGTCATCACAGTCATCTAGATACATACAATTACGCCGTTTGTCATTAAAAAGAACAATCAATCATAAATATAAGTACTCGTGCTAAGTCTAAGGGTCATTATTTAGCTTTTTAAAGAATGTAAATAAAAAATAATTTGTGAATAAACATTTTATGTACACGTTTTTAGCGATCTAAAAATAAATTCTGAAAAATAAATGATGATAAAAAAGACCTCAAAATCAACTCTAAGGTTAAAAATTTAAACTTTGGCTTATAATCATCCAACAGAAATGTACCGCCCCACAAAACCTAACCCAGCTAAGCTCTACCCATCTTCCATGACTAGATTTCACACGGTTCCACTTGCACCAATCCAACATTTCTAGTTCCCACGATTCTACGCTATCCAATTCTATGACTTTAAACAACAAAAATCATGAAAACCCTTCACCTTGAGAGGGGAAAAGAATTAAAAATACATACAAGGCCTCCCCAATCTAAGGCCAAGGCAGGCGGGCACATGAAACAACAGCAGCACTGGGAGAGAGAGTGACAAAAAAAAAAATCCAGGAGCCACGACGGAGAGGGAGGTGTAGAGACCACATAATTGTACCGTGGACGGTACAAAGGGCAGCGTGCAACCCCACAGGACAAGCTAGAGGGGCAGTGGCGGTTGGGTGGGGGCATCAGTATCGGCCATCGGCCATGCGCGACGATCTGCCTCACCGCCGGCCCATTTAATGGCGCCACATGCCGCCCGGTGACGCCTCCACTCCCTCTCCTCTGCTCCCATTTTACAGTTTTCTGGTAGTCAACAAGCTGGCTATAGGATTCTTTATAATTTTTTTATAGCCCACTTATATAATGATTAGTTATTTATCTTTAATACAAGACCCACATATCTGTCTCACATGATATCTTGGTTCTTGTGCCTGAGCTGGCTATAAGGTTATAGCCAGCTTCTACTCTCTCTCCTTACTTCTCTCTTCCACATCAGCATTTAGCTGACTTATAGCCTGCTATTATACTTGCTCTAATACTCCCTCCATTACAAATTGAGTCTAGGTACAAAGACCAAGAATCTATTTAATTAGCATTGGAAAACTGAGTTACAAATTCCAAGCTACATGTACATCAAAGCTGATTGGGTAGATGAATGCAAGTATTTAATGTACGTGTTAACCAAAGGTTTTTTACACTATAATTAATACATAATAGACTCTCTTCTCTTATATGATGATTAATTTAAGATTTCTAGTTTTCTCTTATATGACTATCAATTTGGGATGGAGGGAGTACTTGCTCTGTTTCGTGTTACCGGCCGCTTTGAGTTTTATCCTAAACTGAATCATTTTGAGTTAACAAAGTTTATATGTGTAAAAAGATATAATGTTGTTATTAATGTATACCGTAAAAATATATTTGATAATAAATTCAATAAAAGAGAAAACTAAAAAAGGTACTGACAAACGCCCGCTTAGGTATAAAAAAATGTTATCGACGTGTGTAAATTCTATGAAATATTACCATGCAAATGACTTTGTTTAAGAAATATCATCATCATTAGGGTAATGTCCATCTCACGCCGTTAAATATATCGTTCATCTTATAGCACTTAACGGATGATTGTCGACAAAACCCTAACAGATAGCGGTGACTTTCTTAGACAAAGCTTTTTGCACTATGATATTTTCGTCGATAATATTTCTTACCAGTAACCAGGCGAGTAGTTGTGAGAGGCCGAGATTCATGGCACGAGACAAAGACACAAGTGCTAGAGATGGCTTGGATGCAAACTTTTTTTCCTTTTTTTTTATTGGTTTTCTGAATTTTCTCTCAGGGGCAAGCAGTGCGCAATGCCCATGCACCGGAGCATGTGCACGGCGATGGCGATTGGCGAAGACGTCAATGAGTGGCTGTTTGCACAGTTGCAGTTTTGCCCCCCTCTAACTGCCGCTTGATTTGGCTATTATCATCTCAGGTTTTCTGTCAGAGCAAGCTCCTGATCAAGATGAGACAGGATCGCCCATTTTTCAGTTTATTAGTAGTAGTATCACGGAAGGAAAACCAGCTCTAAATTTGTACTTCTTGTCTGAAGCGACTGAACACGATCTCCGGTAGGAAAATCAATCTGTGTAGTACGTAGCCGCTAGGGTTCTTCCAGTGTTGTCCCTGTTGGTCAGTGGTCGCTGAATATTTTAAGTCACGTTTTCTTCCGGTGTAGCCTAATTGTGGGCAAATATTTTAACACGTTGTGGCGACTTTCTGTGGTCTAATCTTGTGAGAGAATTCTTAGCTTTTTTTTCTTTTCTGGATATTTATTGCCCCCATAGCTGAAAGCCTAAAATTCGGAATCATTTCATTGCATCTTAGGGACGATTGTTTGGCTTATTAAGAAAAAAACCAAACGGCATATTTACAAATGAAAGTAATTTATGAATAGAAATTTTATATATGTATTCTTAATGATGTAAAAGCCAAGAATGGAAAATAAACTACGATGAAAAACCTTAAAATCTGTTTCAAATATAAGGTTAAAAATTTAAATTTTGGTTTATAAGCATAAGAAAAAGATGAGGCTAAACTTTCAGTTAAGTAGCAGTACAAGTGTACAGCCAGTACTAGTCTCCTTAATCTAAGAGCTAATTACCTATATTATATCATGGGGAGATGCAAAGAAGGTACTGTCAGTGCCAGCATTGGCTGCTTCTTTGACCCCCCACTAATTAATGATCAACTAGTAGCAGCAAAGGGTATCCTATACATGATGCCTTGTCCTTTAGTAGAGGACTTGGCTTTCCCCACAGAGTTCATTGGAAGCCACACCTATTTTCCATGCAGCTCAGATTCCAAATGTGTTAGTAGGATTGTTAGTTTTGTGAAATGGACAAGAACTGATTGCTTAATGAAAAAGGCTAAGCTTTGGTTTTATATATATCTGTCCATGCAACTTTGGTCCTGTGACTTTTTGAGACCACAGATTTGTCTGCTTCTGTTTACCTGGAATATGGTTTTGTTTCCTGGTGAATTTACAAGAAGAGTAAATGAGTAATGGACAGACAAACCCCATTTTTTATAGTCAGGCCAAGCACTCATCTGTAGTGTTCTTGTTCAGAGAGTTTTCAGGAGTGTAAAGCCTACACATTGATATGTTTAGTGTCTGTTAGGCCTCTTAACTGCTGCTCTTTTTAAGAAAGAATAAAAGTTTGTCCTTTCCAATCCATATGAGTAATATTTTGCCATTATCTAAAGACATAATATTTGCAGAATGAAAACATGGAGCTCAGGACAATAAAGAGACCAGGACATAGGAGTTAGGGGAAAAAAAGGTGAATTCCACATGAACCCTCAAATTATACAGATCCTCCATTTTTTTTTCTTAACCACACCCTTCCTCAGTCCACATCTCCCTCTTTATGTGGTCAACAAGATGTTGTTGTTGCCAATGTACAGTGTGAAGCAAGCATGTCACAGACAGTTTCTCTCCTGATCTCATCAAAGATGAGGGTCTCTATCCTGGTGCCAATCTCCATGGCCTCCAGCTTGAGCTCACTCCACTGTTGTATGGACTGGGAGAAGTCCTGCTCCATCATCCTTGGGATGCTGGAGATGTCCTCTGCAATCTTCTCCCAGGAGGAGATCTGCTCCTCTATGGACTTGCCGGCCCTGGCCATCTCTTCCTCATCTTCTTCTACCTCCATTGCACAAATCTTGCCATGGACATCGTAGGTGAAGCATGGTGAGGTGGCGCCGATGAAGTCTTCAGATGATGGAGGTGAGCTCCCTGAGGTCGAGGGCTTCTCATCCTCCCCTGTCAAATGTTAAGATGAAAAAGAAAAGAAAAATGTAAATCTTCAGATGGTAATAAACACCAAGAGTAATGGCAAAGTTGACACATTAAATGCGTGGTTAATTAACTTGGAGACATTAAAATATGTTAATCAAGGTGGTAATAAACAAGGGAGTAAAGCCAAATGTTGACACATTGAATGCTTAATGGAAGTACTGATGAGTTGGTAAAATGGTAAAGCGAGTGCAGAGTGCAGAGGGCACTGTGGAGGTCAGAGAACTTACAGCGGCAGTGCACAGGAGAAGAGTCGTCGGAGTGCAGCTCGAGGACGGAGACCGGGCTGAGCTGCCGCGACGAGTCGTCGACGTCCATGTCGGCCTTCCACCTCGCCGCCCGCTCGTCGTCGCCGCCGTCGTCGTTGTGGCCGAACTCCATGGCGCGGGGATCGCACTCGCCGCTGTATCCTGTGGACCGCCGGAGCCGGCGGAACTCGCGGCCGACGCCGGGGAAGCATCCGACGACGCCAAGATTGTCCCAGCGGAGCACCCTCCTCATGGCCTTGCTGCCCAGCACCTTGCCCAGCGCCGACCTCACGACACTCACGCCGCTCCCGCCGACACATCCACCGCCGCCGCTGCTTCTCCTCTTCTTGAACCCATGGTTGCAGAGCCTGAGCAGCCTCCGACAAGCGGCCACGGGGCAGCACGCTCCACCACCACCACCTCCTCCGCCGACACGACCCCGCCGCAGCCGCCTGATCGTGGCGGCCTCGACGAGGAACGGCTCCTGCTGCTCCTGCAGCAGCTCCGACAGCCTCCTCGCAGCCGCCATTGCCTCCTCCTCCTCCTCCACCCACCCACCCACACACAGAGCAGAAGGGCAGCTAGCTCACCAATCAAGAAGAAGACACCGCAAGCCTGCAGGGCAGGAGCAGACCGTCGTCCATGGGATGGGAGTGGAGGCCGGAGGGCTAGCCGAGGAGGAGTGGGAGAGGGGTTCTTGTTGGCATGTGAGGAGGAGGAGGAGGGAAGGCGATGCAAGAAGAAGCCAAGAGGAGGAGGATCATAGTATTCTCATATCCTGGGTGGGGGTGGGAGGTGGAGGAGGAGGAGGAGGCATCCGCTTCTGCTCTGCTCTGCGGTCGGGGTCCCCAGCATGGTTTGCTACTTGTTGGGTAGTGGAGAGAGAAGGAGAGGGGAGTGTGGCGTGGCGTGGCGTGGTGTGGTGTGGGGGTGTGCGCGTGTGGTCAGGCCATTGCCGCATGCGCGCGCGGCGGTGCGAGGCGAGGCGAGGGGAAGGAGAAGGCGAGAGAGCTCGTCTGATGCGATGCGGTCGCTGGCGTGTGTTTTTTTTCCCCCTTATTCTGTGGCTGGAACGTGAAGAAGAGCAGTTACCACTCTCTCTTTTTTTTTGTTAATTAATACCTGGAAACATGAAACATGGGGGTAGTTTTGGGAGATCAGGATTCTGCACGAATCATAAAGAAATGGGTCAACTTTGTTTGATTAGACGGGCACCTGAGGAGGGATCAGAGAACCAGGAATGCACAGAAACCTATAATATCGGTTGATGGCAGTAATCATAAAGCTGCACCAAAACACACTTCTCATTGTTAGGTTTAGGTATACTGAACACTGATAAAAGTGAGAAGATTAGTATTCTTAAGTCAACTATAAACATATTTTAAGTAGTTAAGAGATTTGAGATAAGAACATACTTAGAATGAGTCTAAATCTTAGAATTGTAAATCTAAAATAAATAAGTAAAGAACCACAATTTTGATTTAGTAAAACCTATCTACTGTCAACGGTGAGTCCTCTCCGAACCGCAGGAGATAGTTGCCCATCATACGGCTCACCAACTTCACTTGCCTCTAAGGGGGGCTCGCTCCGGGCGGGTTCGGATCACTTACTATACATGGCCCTACGAAGGGGTTAGGAGCGTTTTCAAGATGATTCTTTCTTTGTCGAGACGAAAAAGGAACCCATCTTTTCGATTGAAAAATGTGAGTCTGTTTTGCCCACTTTATCCATCCCCCTCTATCAAAATGATCAAAAAGGCATTTATAATTGTTCTATTCTAATTAATTTATTCTAATTAATTTAATCGATTTAATTCTTGTCCTCGTATTGAAATAATCGAGATTGATAAGGAGTTAGTTAATGATGTTTGATCATGTACTTTTTTGAGTCTCTATTTATTTTCAATTGGTATCTATGGCTTGATCACAAGCCGAAACATGGTTAGAGCTCTAATATGCCTTGAACTTAAGTGAGCTACGGATTTGTAGCCAGCTGCAGCATGGATTCCAAGACACAGTGTATGTGTGACATGATAGTATATGTTTAATAGATAGTTATTGTATGAATTGACTATTAGATTGATAATATATGAATTGAAGCTAGTAGTTGGCTATACTATTGGACTTGCTCTTATACCTCCGTAGCATAAAGAGTCAATTTGTTTTTATGTTCATTGTTTAACCATCCGTCCTAACTAAAAACTTTTATAGTTATTATTTTTATTATTGTTAGATGATAAAAATTAATAGTACTTTTATGCATAACTATTTTTTAATTTTTTCATAAATTTTTTAAGTAAAAATGGTTAAAATACAGTTAAATTGAAGTGGAGGTAATAGAGTTTAGCTAGAGAATTGATATATACCTAGGACCGTAAATCTAGACACATGTATTCTAGGACTGAGGGAGTATAAATTACAGCCTCGCCAAACATCATGTTCCTACTTGATGCATATAGGTTTTTCATCACCTAGCATGGCCTGCATGGCAAGGGTGATTTGTTAGAAGCTGGTCGCCTAGATGGTAGAGTTCGAGTAATCACATAAAAATGCCATCTTTTTGCAGATTTACAGCATGCATGGATCCATACTTGCAGCCTGAAATATTTAGAGTTGAGAGTTTGACTATGGAGTGAGTGGTGTGGAGGAGGCCCCCCCAGATCTCTCATCACTGCCCCTCTTCAGAGGGACAGCACAAGGGAGCACAGGTGCTACTATACTGCATATGCTACTCATCACTCCAATTTTCTATATGCCCCAGCAGCTTCTTGCACAGCACAGGACAAGGGGGCTCCATGGCTGCTGCACTGCATCTGCATGCATTTTTAAGCCTGTAAAAATCATAGCACAGCTAGTGACTTCTATGGTGTTTGAAAGATAGAGACAAGGGGCCACTACCTACACACACATAGCTCATGGCCGTGAAGCCTGTGAGTTTGTGTGTCAGCCTCCAACCAAGACTGTCCTCTCCTTCCCTCTCATTGGGGAGGAGGAGCCTTTTCTTTTCTTGTTGTGTAAAAATTTATTAGTGCTAGCTGAAAGTTCCAACGAGCCATGGACACACAGCTCAATGGGTCGGCAGGATGGAACTCAGATGAGGGCGTTGTTTGCATCTTAATTGGTTGTAGTGTGTCTGTTTTTGGGTGTATGTGTCTGTTTTTGGTCCCTTTGGATGGTGCACCCCTGATTCCCTGACATTCCATTTATATGAAAAAACTGAAAATGTGGATGCCTGAAATGCAATGTGGACTTGCAGCAGTGTGGCGATTCCTAGCCAGCAAACCAGCAAACCTTCTTTGACCATATGCCCAGTAGACAAGTGCTATAGTATCTCTGTTCTAAGATAAGTTTGTTTTTAAAGTAATTATTGTATTTGAGTTTGTGGAAACAAGTAATAAATATATTGAGAATATATAAAGTAGAGAATAATTATATTGAGATTTGATAAAGTTAAGGATATTTTAGTCTTTACTTTTAGCTTTTGTATTAGTAGGGGTGGAATGAGTAAACAATAAAGTTATTTTGAGGCATAGTGAGTAGATCTTTTTTACCATCCTTGAAAAAGTATCTCAAGGTACCATATTTTTTAATATAAAAAATGTGATATCTTGAGGTACCAAAAGTTTATACTAAAATTTTTGGTATCTTGAGCTACTTTTCAAGATGTTAAAATTATAATGACAGGATAATAACACTTCTACTTATCTGATGCACGTGCTAAGGGACAACTCATTAGCGTATGATTCGGTTGAGTGTTAACTACTACAAACCTAAAAATAGTTGCATTTGATTTTTCTCTAAAAACATTTTTAGATACAAAGTTCTCTAAAAACGACACACACACCGTTCGTGTCTGAAACGGTGTGCTACTAATGCTAGTAGAATAGTTCCAAACTAATCGCCCATGCTTAGCCGACGCTAGTGCCAATTTGTCTGCACGGCCAGAACAGTACTAGAATCGTGTGTGTAAGTGCAAAAGGCTGCGTTGGCGTGCGTACCCCGGCCGGGCGGGCGAGGAGCAGCGACGGAGCCGAATGGCGCGTATCCTTTTTCTCAACAGTTTCGGGGGGTGGTGACGAGTGATCTGACGGCTCACGGCGTACAGCAACGGCCCCGTTGCTGCTGTACTCGCCGGCTTCCTGTTCAATTCCGGCCGTACCCCCATGCTGTCTACTCCTGCCTCTCCACTGAAACCAAGAAACCAACCTCGCCCTCCTGCTTGTCACTCTCTCCGTCCACATCAGCTTAGCTCCTTTCGGTTTCTTTTATTATTTTCCTTTCTTAAGAAAAAAAAGAAAAAACATGAGAGAAAGAAGAAGAAGAGAAGAAATGGATACCAGCATGGGCTTGTTTTTGGGCCAAGCCCACTGCGGTTTTTTCAGTTTAGGGGGAGGAAAAGTGGCCTTGCTAAAAATCATCCGTGCAATTTTCTCCCTAAGATTTGGTTGTTTTTTTTTACCATCCAAGATTTGTGCTAGCTGTTATATAAGGAAAAAAAATTCATATGAGGTCCTTAACTTGCCAACTGATAGATTTTCGTCCTCCAACAGAAAAACAAGATGCAATGGATTACTCAACTGTTAAAACGGGTGCGAAATAAATCTTAAGACGGTTTGGATGACGGTTTCATCTGACGTGACGCTTGCATGGCTAATTTAACTCGGTCTTTGTCAGACGTGGCACATGAAGCAAAAGTTAATAACCAAAAAAATAAAACAAAATATATGTGGCAAGGATGGTTGGTAGGGAGAGAGGAAGTGGCGTTGACTCGTCATGGAGATAGAGAGGAGTGTAAGACCCACTGTTTTTTTTAACTCGTATATGGGTCTCATATTTTTTAAGTTTTTTACATTATGCATTTAATCAGGGTCTGAACCAGAAATTTATTAAGCCTAGGGCTTAATAATGAAATATAAATTTTTTGAATAAATTTTAACTTAAAATAGTAATTTTCTAATGCGATTTTTGGGCCAGGCGTGGGGCAGGCTGCCCAACGCCTGGTACCGCCCCTGCTGTCAATGACACATCACTAGACACCACGTCAGCCAAAACCATCATCTAAACCACCGATAGATCTCATTTGCATCGGTTTTGATAATTGGATGATCTATTGCATATAGTATTATGATTCAAGTTAAGAGACCGTCCTTAGAGCATCTCTAAGAGTCCCTAATATTTGCCCCCAAAACATAATTTTGTAAAATTAGTCTAAAAATCAATCTCCAAGAGTGCCCAATAACCACTCCCAATTTTACTTTGCTCCTAAAATTGACCCAAAATTATGTTAGATCTGGAGTTCGTTTTAGCATTCCCAATTACTGGCATCGTGCACTTTTTCCATCTCTACGCTCACACTTTTTCCATCTTGCTCGGGCGTTATTTCTTTCTTTTGACTCTGCCCACGCACGTCCTTCGCCGCCTCCGTCGACGGCCACCTCCGCCCGCGAGTTCCTCTGTCCCTCCATCCAGGCATCGCCTCAACCGAGGGCGCCGCCTTCGTCTAGTCTACCAGATTCATCCAAGGCGTCGTTCACATCAAGAGAAAGAAGATTGGCGGGCCAAGACGCTGTCGTGGCCGGTTCTGTTCATCAAAGAAAAGACGTCGTGGCCGATCATGCGTCGTCCTGGCTGATCTCACACGTGCACGGAACAGATAAAAACCGCTTAACCAACTACCAGCCCCACTCCTAGATAAACTAACTAATTTCAGGAATTCAAATATAGGAATACTCTTGGACTTGAAGGAGATTTAGAGAGAAAATTTTTATAGAATAACTCCCAATACATTAATTTTAGAAACCAAATTTTGACAATCTCTTAAAGATGCTCTTATATAAGCACCAAGATTTCTTCAGGCCCAAAAGAAAGAAAAGAAAAACTGGTGCTAGCACCCACAGCATCGCAATTCGCAAACCAACGAGCAGTACGTTCTAATTACGTACTAGACAGCTACCCCAGGGCAGATCTGTTTCTTTTCTCTGATCAGCTGAAAGAAAAGCGCCGTCACAGAATCTTAAGACGCGATTTGGAGACGCGAGGAGGCAGCGGCTTTCGACGTGGCGGCGATGGCAACCGCCCACCCACGGAATAAGTTCCTAGTTAAAATCGCACCCCGAAAACGATATTAACGCCTCAAAGCAGGCAGCTTTAAGACGCATTAAGCTCGCTCTCTCACTCTAACGAACTTAATCTGGCAAAGCGTCTTGCCCTCAGCTTTTAATAATCACACCACTCTTAACACAGTGACGCCCACTCCAGGATTAATCAGATCGTTCCGTGCGTGCGTGCACGCACCGGCCGGATCGATCGACCAATATTCAGCTCGATCTACTTGTGTGAACTAATTACAGCACGTACGGGTACGGGACGCTCATTGGTCAAGATCCATGCCACTGTGGCCGTGATGCGTATCACGGCATTATCACTTTTCTTGCCAGCAATTTAATTAGTGTCGGACGTTCCATCGATCATCAGTTCTTGTGCTCATGGTAAAATTTGGTAGTTATGTGACTAGTTGACACTATAGAAAGGGCAACCGGTGTCGGCTTACAAAGGGGCATATATAGGTGCCGGATTTGGTACCAACAACACTTGGATAGCACTGATAACCTGAATCGGCACCGAGAGATGTTTGACAACCAACACCTAAAAAGAGGGTTGCACAGGCAAAAACGGAGGCACCTGAAAGCAATAGACTCGATGCATCCATGAATTGGAGCGCACCACCTGTTTCATCCAATGAATCATTTCTCGATAATGAATTGAGAATTAATATCCACAAATCAAGAAGAGGTACGTGAAGAACATGCAAATGACAAAGCTAACTGCCACGAGTGCTCGTTATTGTTCATGCCCATCGCCACATCGCTGCTGCCGTTATCTAGCACTCGTCGCCATGATGCCGCCATCGAGGGAGAGGCTACTGCCCTTCAGGTCATGGTTGGCCGCCCTTGAGCCTCACCAGCAAGATCCGATAATTTCTAATAGTTGTCGTGTTTTAGGAAAACTGACACCTCCGCCCTCCTTTTAAAATCATCCGAAATGCTAGAGAAGCAATGGGACAAGCAGCGACGACGGCGGAAATCACCAACCCATTGCTGGACCTCCTCCCCGTCGTCTTCTCCAACTTCCTCGCCTCCATCGTCGATTCCTCCCTCCACCCGTCCACGGTCAGCGCCACCTCCTCCCTCCACCGGTTCACCACTGGCACCGCCTGCTCCCTCCACCGGTTCGTCAGCGCCACCTCGGTGCTCCCTTCCCCCGCGCGCGGCCGGTGACACCGCGCGTACCCGAGCCAACGCCGCCTCGCCCTCCCCAGCGACCCACCGCGGAACGCCTAAGCCTCCCCAACGCCGCCGATGACCCAAGCCGACGCCGCCTCACCCTCCCAAGCAACTTGCCGCCGCTGTCGTATCCCCAGCGCCGCCGCCGACCCGACCTGACGCTGCCTCACACTCCCCAACACTAGTCTTAGTTTTGGTTTTCGGTGGTACTAACCAACTATCAGATGTTACCGCACTGGTATTATCTGATATTGGTGTAGTATTAGATCTGATACCTGAGATATTATATTTGATACCTCATCAGAATCACTCATTGTAATATTAGATCTGGTACCGTGAGGTATCATGTTTAATACCTCGTTGGAATCAGTCTATTTCTAGTATCGGATATGATACCAATGAGGTATCGTGTTTGATACATTATTGGAATCATGTTGTTTTTAGTATCGAATCTGATACCGACGAGGTATCCCGTTTTCAAAACAGGATCCTGTGGGGTAGCAGCCCCTTTTAAAATAGGAACACATAAGATGATGTTATAGATGTGGGTTTTCAATTTTAGAGAGGGGTCAGAAATACAGAAAATATCTCACATGGACCGATTTATAAAAATCCGGTATACATGTGTCGTCCTCTGCTGGGTTTTCTAAGTAATGACTGTTTCTGTAATAAAGGTTCTTGTTTTTTCCAAGACATATTTTGGAGCAAATGATAAATGCATATATTTTTAAATTTGAAGCATATGTGATTTTTCTCCCCTAAATGGCCCTTTGAGGTAAATTAAGGATTAGAGACCATTGAATCATATAAAATTCCCTTGGAAGGGCTTAATGTATTTGGATTTTGAAAGAAAGTATGAAAAAATTAGGTTCATTTGAGTTTATTTCTCTGATCTAATTTCTATTTTGTATTGCGGTCTGTCGAAATGGTCGTTTATGTAATTTTCTTTTCCTCTCCGTTCTAAACTGAGTGACTGCTTTGATCAATTTCAGACTAATTAGTACTCAAATAAAAGGACATATATGCCCCTATATACTTACCATTTTGGTAACAGAAACATGCGCTAACATAGTCTCCAACAGATGCAATAATTGTGCATCACTCTATTTACTCCGAAACTTCTTTTCAAGTCCCAAAGCAGTGACTTATTTTGGGATAAATTTCTTGACCAAAACGATCACTTGTTTTAGGACATAGGAAATTTGCAATACTTTGTTTTGTATATACATTTGTGAAACAAATCATGTGCTTACCATTCTTATTTCCAAGGATGAGGTTAAGGGCACGTACAAAGAGCTCTAATTGCCGTCTCTGTCGCTGCATGCTCGCTGACATGGCACAGGGAGAGGATAGGAGAGTGAAAAATGATTGTTTTGCATGGAGTCAACAAAACATTGACTCTTGGTGCATAAAATGAGGATACAACCAGGAAATCTGCTTTGTACGTGTGCTGACTCTAATCAGAGACGCTGATTAGATGGAATGCGAACGAGGAATTAATTAGCCTATAATTATGAAGAATTAGCTTGAAAGATTATTCTTTATATGAGGAATTTTTTCTACTGACATGGTTTGAGATAAAGTCTATAATAAACTCAATCATTGAACATACCATAACAAACTCAATCATTGAACATACCATAACAACTGATAGTGATTGGGGGTGGCCTGCCAGATTAAGGATTTAGAGTGGAAACTTCTATACCGAACTTGGGACGATGGGGAGGCAAGCGGTGAGACAAAAGTGATGCCTCCAAAGCCCTTCGTTGGGTGGAGGGAACACGGGCAGTGAGGGTACAGTGATACTGTGATAGAAGCCAATTTGGAAGTTGGAGGCAGCGGTAGATTCGGTAACGAAAATGATGTGATGACAAATATGTTGTGCTAGTGCATGCTCCTCGTTCGACAAGGAAGATGATTAATTGTTTATTCGTATGTATTAACCAGTTTATCTACAAGAATAAGCTTAACGAGGATAGGCAAAGCATTCAGCCTAAATCTACCTTCTTTGACAAATGCTCGTAATTAACATGTATAGAAGAATCTTAGGCGTATGTGCCTTTATTTTGGTCAATTTAATTTCGTTGGAATAACATTTTTTTCCAGAAAACCCACAATCTACCTCCGTCACCAACTTATGAATGAACTTTAGTTTAGGAGGATCCATTAATATTACTGTGCTTATAGGAGCTACTCCGTACTAATGTAATACTCCCTCCCTTTTTATATATGACGTTGGTTTTGAACTAACCAACATCATATATTTAATCATGGAGGGAGTAGATTATATATCAAGGTTTTCTATATCTACTTTGTGCATTACTCATCTTGTGTTTTTTTTTTGACATTTTACTTTTTCTTGGTTTTCAAGGTGCAACTTTAACCATAGTTTTACACTAAAATAACGCTGGAAAAAAATCCAACGAGTCATGAGATTATTGAAGTATTTTGAAGATCTTGTCTAAAATGTTACTCCGGAGGGATTGCATACCTCACGTGAGGCTGTAATAATAGTCCTTTTACCTGTTTTGGAACACGTAAATTTTGTAAGATTTTTATAGAAGCTAGTTTAATTCCTCAAAATTCCTTCGATTGAAGGAGGCCAAACATGCCATACAAATCATGGACATATATCAGTTCTGATGATGCGTCTCGCCATGGAAACATCCAACGTTCTGATCAAGATACAAGTGAGAGCAAGTCACAAACTAAAACAAGCACTACTATTAAACATTCTAACAATCTGACCATTTAATTAATTAAGGCCACAAATTAATGAGCCGTGCCATTCTTTCAATTATATTACTTGGATGATTTATATCCAAATGCAACTGAATTTCGTGCATGCATGATCGAAACCCACACTGCATTCGCGCGCGCTACGCGATCAGCGAGGCGAACGTTTGCTCGAACGCCACCCCGAGGCCGCCGGCGGCCGCCGCGTACATCAGCTGGCGGAGCGCGACGGCGCGCCGCGCCGCCGCGAGCCGGCGGCCGAGGGCGTCGGCCTCGTCGCGGAGCCGCGCGTTGGCGAGCCGGACGAGGCCCAGGCGGCCGCGGGCGGCGTGCCCGCGCGCCGCGAGCTCGCGGTTGCAGCGCCGGAGGCGCTCGGCGAGCGCGCTGAGCTCGTCGAGGTGGCGCCGCTTGCGCGCGCGGGACCGGCGCGCGGACTCCCGGTTGGAGGCCTTCCGGCGGAGGCGCCGCTCGTCGGCGTCAGCGCCGTCGACGTCCGCCGCGGCGGCTCCGGCCTCCGTCTCCGGCGGCGGCGGGTCGGCAGCTGGGTCGTCACGTGGCGGCAGCTGCAGGGGTGGCGCCGCCGCGGCGTCGAACGCGACCACGAGATGCGGCGGTGGCGCGACGAAGGCTTGCTGCGCTGGTGGGGCCGGAAGGGGCATGAGGGGCATAATGGTAATTAAGAGCTTATTAGAGGGGGAGAGACGAGAGGGAGGGAAAAGGGAGGGAAGAAGTGAAGGGCTGGGGTTATTTATAGATGGTTTAGGAGGGGTATTATTGGTTTTGCATATTTTTGTGGTCCATAATACCCATTTTTAAGACAAAATGTGTGTTCATACTTCATACAATATGTTCAACTTTCCTGTGATATTTACACGCTCATAGATATGTGGTGAGTGTGTCACAACAGTTGTGAATATTACACTAATGTAAAAAGAAAATCATATACAAGTTCGGTTCACTATTTTGTCCAGGTTGTTTTCAAAATGGAAAAATGATTGTGATTTTGTTCGAGAATTGCAACACTATAGAGTCAATCAGGAGCATATATGAGTCGCAATATGCCAGAGGGGTCTCATATAAATTGGGCTAGCTTAATGGAGCCTGGCAAGATCTCAACCAAAACGGATCCAGTTAACCTGCACACTTTCAAGTGTAATTGCTTAATAGTCACACTGTTTTTTCTTTTTGTTGCTATTCATAGAAACACATGGATGACCAAGCTCATGTGCAGTCCTTATATATCTTGTGGTTATGGTGATCACTGCAGCAGGTGATCTCAATTCACCTGGAAAACGAGCGTCCAGACATGCCTAAAGTGCAACAGAATGGGTTCATGCTAAACGTTCAGTGAGACCTGAAGACAACAAAATAATTACTTGGTATGTAGCCAGTAGTTGCGGCGACCTGATTAGTATTTTTGAGTTCAAATCTTCATATGAGTGAATTTTAATAGGTGGCTAAGTTATTTTTATTTATTAATGTTATTGATTTTTAAATTTATGGTTTTAAAAAAGATGAACAATCAAGCATAGATTCAAAAGTTAACGACGTTATATCTGTTAATTATTATATATTGTTTGAATTAGTTGAAAGATAAGAAATTCCAGAAATGACCTTTCCTTTTGTATGATAAACTGGCCAATATCGAATTTGGGGAGGAAAATGTACAAATGAGTTGATTTTTGTTTTTAAAACCCAGCCAAGCATGGTAATGTCAAGTGATGAGCTATCCACAAGTTTGGGGTGATTTTGATACGACCCGAAGTGCAAAAAACCTTCAAACTTAATCATGAAGGAAACGGCCGAGATATTTAATTATGTCCAGTGCAAGCCACCCATATGATTATTTGAAGTCACTTTTGATGGCCCTGAAATCTGCTGTCAGTAATTCAGTAGTATGCCGAAAACTGGGGCAATGCCCAAGTCTTTGGTAAAAATGTTGCTTATTTGTGACATAGCTGAAACTGATGAGCAAATTCTGGCCAAATGCTGTTTAATTGGCTCAAATTCTGCCTAGCTCTGTTGGTTACTTATAGACTATGAACATAAGAACATCCCAATATTTTTTGGATAAGTTAAATTTTAGTCTAAAACCAAACAAAATCATATTTTGTCTTGGCACATGTAGGCATGAAACAGAACACACCCACAGCACAGCTACAAATTCTCAATTACTATGGCATGCACTATATTGTCCTTGCCCAAACCCACAAAACCGTTTGCCAGTGCCAATTTTTGGCACTGCCAAAATTGTCTCTTACTGGCATTAATTGGCACTAAACCAGATCAACTCTACCCTATAAAATTTGGTAACGCCAAATCTTACGGAAGGTTTTGCATAATCAAACCAAAACAAACTGCAACAACTTTTAGGCCTTGAGAACAAATTCGGAGGTTAATTCTGCTTTTATTTTCAAATAATAGAACTGATAGAACCATATGATCGACATTCTTCCATGTCATTGTCTATCAAAAGATTGTAAGATAAAAACTAAAGATTCAACTTTGCGAAAATAATGCTTTTATGAAGCGAATATGCCAAACCACTGGACAGTGGACAGCATGTTCCATTAGTCGATCCCTTGCAGGGAAACCCCATAACAACAAAGTTAATTAATGCACACAGAATCTACCTCTAGTTGCTTCAACGTCACCAATCATTAGAGTTAGGCCAAAGGCGTAAATAGGCTGCTAAGACCAGTCATAAAGTATAATTTTATGGCATAGTTATCAATACGGTAAGCTAGTTAACCGAGTCAGATAAGTTATATTATGAAACTCACTCATTTAATGATTCTGTCAAGTGAGCAATTTTACTGATGTGATACCCTATTTAATGTGTATGACACCTACATGAAACATGTATTGAGACTGACCTAATTATGTTAACAATTTGTGTAACATTACTGCACTAGGAGCAATTTTTATATCCAATAATCCAAAATGTGAAATGTCAAACTCTCTCTAAAGCTAGCCCTCCTGCTCTGCTTTCGCCCAAAGCTTTTCTCCTACATGGACGCCCACTTCGCTCCAACATTTGCATCAAGTGGGCTGCATGAGAGATCCATTGATCACAGAAAAGAGAGAAAAAAAAAAGGATGGCCAAGATACATGCATGAGTAGGCTACATTAGAACGCAGGATTGTGCATAAAACAGTGCATTTTCTGTAGGTACAGAAATATATTGTTGTCCTTTTATATTAAAGAAATGGAATTGCTAAAGAACTTTTCTTAGGTTTTAGAGAGGGGAAATCTATCGATTTTGGGGTTGTCTGGTTTTCGCTGAGATTCGTGCTAGGCAGGGGAAAACAACTTTTGAGGAGTGCTGAGGATCAAATCATTGATAAGGAGGACTGTGTGCGCGTGTGCCAATCAGTGAGCTACAGAATAATTTTGAGCATGCATACTTACTCAGTTTTAAAATAAGGTTATTTTTTAGGTTTTAGATACAATGTTCGACTCTGTGTTTTATTTAAAATATTTTTTTAATTAAATTTTTTATTGCTATTATGTTTTACGTGTGACTAAATTTTTTTAATAATTTTTTTAAAATAAAATGGATGTTCAAACGTTTGACGCTAAAACAAAAAATAAAGTATTTTTTAGGACGGATGTAGTACTATTTTAATTATAGTTATTTGTTAGTTATATTTTACACATTTTTAGAAAGATTTCCTGTCGAATATTACAGGCAGTCTCTCGAAGGAAGCCCGAGATTCAAACCTCCCACCTGCTGCCCTTGCCCGTTAGCAACACACTACACAATTAAGTACGATGGATGAAAAATGACACTGAGCCTTGCTATTATTCAAGGTCAGAAATGAATTAGTTAAATATTAGAAAGTCAGAATTTGTATTTTAATTCTTTTTTCACGAAATGCTGAAGAAGGGTTTGGCAGAAATTGTAATGTTCAGGAGTTTAGAAAATGTACCTACGACAATATCTATCAGTCATTAACTTAAAAACGAAAACCTAAGTATCACTAGCCAGCTATAGTTTAACTAACCGGACTGAAAAAGACGTGTTCTAGCTAGCAAAGGAGATGTTTAAGCTGCAAGGGACATGCCATTCTCCAAAGAAAGACTGCAAAACTTGCAAAGGACAGATGGCATCATTCCAGGCCTATATGCCTGCCTGTCTATATATATATATATATATATATATATATATATATATATATATATATATATATATATATATATATATATATATATATATATATATATACACACACACGCAAAGTCTCGTATTTTTGCTTTTGCCTATGCTTATAAGTTAAAATTTAAATTTTTAATTTTAAATTTAGAGTTGAATTGATGTTTTTTATCATAATTTATTTTTTAGTCTTTTCTTTTATATCGATGAGAACACATTTTAGAAAGCTATATTTATAAATTATGCCGTATGAATTTTCAACTTTTAAATATATCGTTTGGTTTTGTATTCACCTAAAAGCCAAACAATGGGCGTTGTTAGTTGCCTGTATGATGATTGATGGGCGCGTACTGGTCTCCAAAAACTTTACATAGTATTTTTTTTGAAGCAAAAGTTGCACGCAATGTAGCCAAACACATGGGATGCATCGAGATTGTGGGATAAAGGCTTGGCTAGCTGCTCCCTGATTGTGCTTTGGAAATTTGATAGCATTTTGAGCTTTTCCAGGCCTGCATGTGAGAGGTTGGGCTGTGTTTGTCAGACATTGGGGATGCTCATGCAGGCAGCTTTGATGATCTTGGTGGGATTATTGGAACAGGTGTCCGATCAAAAGAGCATTCCTACATACCGGCATTGTCTTGGGCCTTTTGTGCAGCAGCTTTGGTTAGATTTCCTTTCATACTTTTGCTATTTTGTCTGGTATTAATTATAGTAGGTTCTTGTTCTTCCATTGTTTATTAAGACTCAACTGATAAGGAGTTAAGGACCAATGTGAATGTTACTCTTTCTGCCTAAAAAAATGTATAGATAATTCTGCCCTTTTTCTCTGGAGGGATTAAAAAATAAAGTAATATATGGTTGTGGTTAGCTGAGATGATAAAATAGGTGAGAAAATTAAATGAGGGATGGTCATGGTTGGTTTAGATGAGAAGATAGATAGAAAAGTAATTGTATTTTGAGACAAATTTGAATTATAGAATTACCTATACTTTGAGACGAGGCGTGCACTTACAAAGCTGTGCGATAAAGTGACACATCCTCATATGTGATAGTGCGATGGTGCGTATATTTTCCGTATAATTAAACAAAATACAAAACTGTTCTGCATATATCTTAGCTCGGTTTTAAAATATATGATAATGGCATTTGAACATGGCATTTGATCAATTTTTTTAAAAAAACTATGTAAGTCCTATTTATTTTGTTAGATTTTTTAATAATTAAAAATACTTTAAATATGATTTATATTTCTATATTAGTTTTTAAATAAAATATATAGTCAAATATTATATATGAAAGTTAATAGCATTATATATTTTTACAAGGAGGGAGTTCGTGGTTGAAAACTGGCGGTTGACTTGCATATGTAAAATGGAGATGATGGAAGCAAAGGTGCGCTTCAAAATAGGGCTGTGGGTTTGCATTGATGGGCCGGACAAATGCTGGAGAACAGAGGAAAAAGTCGAAATGAGTCGAATTTCAACCACATCTCTCACCCATCCTAAAACTAAACGAAAACCCGCTGACATGACATTTTAATTAGCAAAATCTATACTATTATAATTATAAAAAACAATAACGATTTTGACAGGAATTTCGTCCGTCGCCCGTGTACTGCACCGTGACAATATGTATAACGCTCGCGCCCAGTCCATTTATGAAACGAGTTGATGGTTTAGTGGTAAGCCTGTCCACGGTACGAAAGAGGTCTGGGGTTGGATCC
This sequence comes from Oryza brachyantha, assembly GCF_000231095.2. Taxonomy (NCBI): domain Eukaryota; kingdom Viridiplantae; phylum Streptophyta; class Magnoliopsida; order Poales; family Poaceae; genus Oryza; species Oryza brachyantha. The sequence continues at coordinate 21,867,289 of NC_023165.2, forward strand.
CAGTTGATGCCTCTATATTTATTTTCGTTTCTGCTAGCTGCGAAGCAAACCGACGATGCATTTGCCTGTTTATTTTTAAATTTCGGCTAGCTGCAAAACTAACCAACGAGCCATTTGCCTGCTTTTTTTTTAAAAAAAAATAAGGAGACCGGTAAAAATGAAATTAATATTTTTATTAAATAAAAATCAAAGGGTGTAGAACTAAGAAAACTTGGTTGAAAATTGTTAATAGGATTTAGTGTGCCTCTGTCTTTCGTTATAGTCAAAATACCACCCATCTTATTTAATTTTTTATGATGTTGAACACGATTTAATATATCCTCAAATATAAGCTTTTTGGTGCAACGAATACTTCTTAAATTAATTGTATGTTGATTGTATTAATTTACAATTTTGACACGACACATGATTTACTTTCAAAACTTATTTTAATTTGTACAATGAAAATTGATCTTTCCTTTAGTACTTATATACAATTACAATTATTTTTACTCGTAGCAACACACGGGTAATTTTCTAGTTAATTAAAAAACACGATAGGCCCACGTGGAGCGAGCCAGGAAGGGAGGGGTACATCGATGGTGCGAGCTCCAGCTCTGTTTCTCAGGTCGGTCGACATGGTGCGAGCAACAAAGACGGCACTGTCTTCGGTCCCTCATCCACCTTCCCTCCCCTCACCCCCGCTTGAGCGGGCTCGAATAGGCAACTTTTGGCACGACGGACTGTCTCCCACCCCTCCCCACCTCTCCTGAGGAGCTCGAGGTCATTGTGTGCCTGCTGAGGTTGGGACGAGAGGATTTGCTCCAGAGTCCATATCTAGAGAACACGGGAAGCTTGAGGAGTTAGGCGGCTATGGGCTGGGAACGTTGGTGGTAGCCAATGTGGAGGGGCATGGATGGACAAGCGGCCGATAGTGAGCTTGCATAGGCTCATCATGTGCCACCGCCGTTGCCAGTGGCTTCCCGAGCTACTACACCTGTCTCCATCGTCGTCGAGAACTTGGGTCAAAGTCAACCTCCCCTATCCCAATCCCCCTCTGCTTTGTTGTCATTGTTATTGTCACTATGTTTGAGGTTGAGCTCCGGTTAGAGAAATGATGAAGGAAGAGATGAGAGAGGAGGACAGAATAGGGAGGAGATGACAAATGGGTCCATTGCAATTTTTTTATCTTTCTACCGAGAGACTTATATATGGGTCCTACCTTTTTTTTGTTTTATTTATTGCGGATTGTATTTCAATGTAAGTGTTACATAGTCTTCACGCCTTATGAAGGCTATGTCAATGTACCATGTAGACGTCACATCGTACATAAAACCATCTTCTAGACCACCAAAGGATTTGATTTACACTAGTTTTGATAAATGGTATTCTATGCCCGATTTTATGGTAAAGGATGTGAATGAAACTCATCTAATAGCTAAGAAACTTCTCCCAAGAATAGAACATCATTGTTAATTACGACAAAGTTATGGGCTTTGTTGGGAATTTAATTTTGCTCCAATTCAACCTGAGTAACTCAGGTTTTTCATGATTTAAGCTAAGTTTGCTAGAGTGAATTAAGCAAGCACGGCAGTTTGTTGAGGAATATGCCATTCGGCCAGTCAACACATTTTATCCGCTAGTTGTAATATTTCTTTAGAGAACACCTTTTGTAATATGAGTATACGAGGAGATTTATGTCAAAAAAAATTACTCATATCAGGATATTTATGTCAAAAAAAAATATGGCTTCCTATTAAATGCTCCTTTAGAATGCATAAATTTTATAGGATTTTCATATCCTATTAAATGCTCCTTTAGAACACATAAATTTTATAGGATTTTCATAGGAAACTGAAAAATTCTCATGAAATTGCTCCAAATAAACTAGGCCCTAAAAGTAAAATTAGTAATACTTTTTTTATAAAAAAAAGTATTGTCTTCCTAAGGAAGGACTGTACTCTTTTACATATGTTAAATGAGAGCCAAACTCACTAAGCTTTTTGGTTGGCCACCTAGGGTGATCATAAGGAAATGTGTGACCCCATATCTCATACTTGAGCTTTCATCGACCATATCTCTCCATTCATTTTTCAAGGCATTTTCTTGACATAGTAAGAGAACAAAGGATTTGAGGACAATGGTGCCCCCCCTCCTCTGGATCTAGTGGTATCTTGTATGGTATGTTCATGTTATAATTTACTATTTGATTATGAGGTGTAGTCAGCCAAGTGACAATCTATTGTACTAGCAGTTGGTTTTAGCAATGGGCTATTAGCCAGCAGCAGGTTATATTATTAGACTCGCTCTAAGATGGCATGGCAATTGCCCTATGCTTCTAGATGATGTCGACATCCATGTTGTTGACAATGTGGTTGACAAGTAGGCTTGTCATTTGTTGCCGTGCTTTTTTGGTTCCTCGGATATGGTATTACAAGCAGCTCTAAATGTTGGTAAATCCGGTTAATTGTTATTAACTCATGGACCTTTCTAGGATTTTGAGGAATCTATACAGGTCAAAAAAGTTATATTTTCATGTTGATTGAGAACAACAAACACTTCTATGGTTAAAAAAAGAAAAAGGTAGGGTTCAAAGCTTGTGCCCTATTATACTTTTGAGAAGGTAGTCATACATATATTCGCAAGATAATCCCTACTTTTTATAAAGTTAATATTATTCTCTCTTCTCTCAGGAAGCCACATCATCTCAATTATTTTTAGCCTTAGGATGATATATTAAGGGTGTAAATTAAACCACATCATCTCAATTATTTTTAGTCTTAGAATTATACATCAAGGGTGTAAATTAAGTCATATCATCTTAATTATTTTTAGCCCTAGGATGATACATCAAGGGTGTAAATTGCATCTCTTCACATCACATCAATTGTTTTTAGCTTTTGGATGGTTCATCAAGAGTATAAATTACATCTCTTCTCTCAAAAAGCACACCATATAATCTAACTATTTATAACCTATGGATAATTGATAAAGGCACAAAAATATGTAAACACACGAAAAAAATTGTATAGTAAGTAAGAATTTTTTTTAGAATGCATATATACTGTATTATCACACATTTTTTTAGGAGCAATGCGCGGGGTATCCATCTAGTTTACCATGTATTTAAGTTAATGCTTTTTATAGAGATTGGATTTTAAACCCTCGAGAGGATATCCCCTCGTTTATTGCATGCTATCCAGATAGTCATCAAAAAATTTTAAAGAAATTGTAAAAATAGATTAATATAATATATATCACTACACAAACATGTAAGTTCAAATATGACTTCTACAATCCATAGCAAAAATAATAAATATGACTATGGGTATACTTATATTATTTAGCGTTCAATTTGTTATTTTTGTTATGAATTGTAAAAGTCATATTTAAACTTGTATGTAATGATATATCTTATATTAATATATTTTTACAATTTTTTTCAAATATTTTAATGACTATTTGAATAACATGTAATAGATGAGGGTGCATTCCCTCGAGAGATAAGAATACTTTCCCCTTTTTATAAGAGTAGAACAGTTCATCTTGAACGCAAAGAAGTACTACAATAAGTTCACTATCATGCATTAAATTTGAAACCGACCTTGAATACAATTTGTCATCCATACATCCAAAATATGGTTTTTTTTACTAGAGAACTAGACATGAATTAACGTAAATAATCTTACACAATCTTAACAAGCATCATCATATCAAAAGCTCATAAAATATATATATATATAGCATCTTCTAATTAATCACCATAGCAGCCCATGCCGCAGCCGCCACTTTTCTTGCCCGTCCCGCTCTTCCAGCTCCCTCTCCCGCTCCTCCTCCCTCCGGCGCCGGCGCCATCGCCGGCGACAGCGACAGCGTTGCCGCTGCCGTCAACTTCGAACATGATCAGCCGCGCCTCCGAATCCCTCAGCTCGTCGTCGAGCTCGTCGTGCTGCGTGCGGACGTTCACGCAGGAGCACCGCTCGAGGGAGGCGAAGAACGCCGCGGCGATGCCACCGCCGACCCACCCGGCCACGCGGTCCAGCGGCCGCCCGCACCCGCCGTGGCCCTGCCCGTGCGCCGGCGACGGAGGCCGCCGCGTGCGTGGCGCTCGCGCTCGCGCTCCCGCGGCGCCGGAGCGGCCGCAGAAGGGAGCCCACCGCGGGGACGAAACGGCGCCGGCGGCCGTCGTCAGGCCTTGCATGGGGTAGTAGCTACTAGCTAGCTAGCTAGCTGAGCTCAGGTGTTGCATGCAGCAATGGCGATGCTACAAAGAGGGCAGCGAGAAAGGCCTCCCGTTTCGCCGCCTTTAGCTCCAGCTTTCGCTGTAATCGACAGTACTAATCTTAAAGAAAATAAAGAGAGAGAGAAGCGGCGCTGCACGAAAGCTTCTTAATTGGCGCCAATTGTTAAATTACAAAGTTAACTAACCTACCTACCGGCCGGTAGTTTCCTAATTTGTACTTGATAAAACTTTAGTGAATTACAGAATTACCCATGCATTACAATAACAATCTTGATGAAATTAAGGTCGTCTCTGTTACTGGGGATAGAAGTAATCAAGTAATCAAAGCGTTATTGAAGAAAAAAAAAGGTTCAATTTTTCTGTTTATCTCCTTAATTTGATGGTCTAAAAGGGCTGGCATCCAATTGGTGGCCACTAATAAAAAGTGGTCGCCACTAATAAAAAAGTTAAGTTTGGTCATAAAAGAAGAGATGAGCGGCTAGCAAGCAAAAACAGCTTGAGTTAATTATTTGTTGTCCCTTTTTGTGGGTATGGTGATGGGCACGGGGGCCACATTAGGTACACATGAATAAATGTCAAGGGTGTAAGTTTGGGCTGGACTGCCATGATGGTGCCCAGAGGGCCAGAGGGAAGGTGCGTTGTATCATGGCATTTTGTGCTTTTGTCATTTGTGGGCTGCCTGAAGCTTAAAACTCTAAGCTCTGTTTTCTGGGTAATTTTTTATATTTTTGGTGGAGCTCTAATCTCTATATTCTTACGTGACATGGAGTTTTCAGTTTTCAGAATAAAATGAAATGATTAAGACTCTATCTCTCTAAAATACGAACACAATAGCTTTTTCAAATAATCTTAAAAAAACAATTTTATCACTCGAACTATTGTATGGGATCACTTCACCCTCTAAACCAGCTTAGGTACTCACTCAGACCCAAAATAAATGATGATTTTGGATCCAAAAGTGACCACTTTACAGTACCATTGATTCAAATTAATAAATTTCTATGTAAGTTGTTTTCCCATCTTACCCTTGACCAACCTTCCACAGTTCCACTCGATCATAACAACCCCTCATTAAACAGGGGGTATGCAAGTCATTTTTTGAAACTTATAATTAGCACATAAAGGGTAGCATATATATTTTCTCTCCTTCTACAATTTTATTTTAAGCTGATTTTTTAGGGCCGTAGATGGCATCGTTATTAAAATTTGGAAGTATTTTCTGTTATTTCACGGCTGTTTTCTTAATCTTTGAAATCCTGGTGTTTAAATAAGTCTTATGTGCTCCCAACTAACATTTAGATAGTGATAAAAAAATATAAAAACATTTGGACGTAAGCAGTAATATATCTACCATCCTACCTAATTTCAATGTAAATATGATTTATACAAAGATAAAACATAAAAATATCTTTAGATGTAAGGTGAACCCTTTTTACTACCTAGGAGTTAAAGTGTCTCGGTAATATAGTTATAGGTAGTATAGGGGACCTTTTTTTAAAGTCCATTTTAGCTTACCTCTAAATTCATCTCAAAACGTAGATAGAGCTGGCCTGTACAATACCCCCACACCCCAAGATATTTTTACAAGTGAATTGTACTTTGGATCACCTTTTGTTACTTATGTTTCACTTTTGAATCACCCTTAAACCTCTTGTCGATGGACAAACCTCTCAAGCAGAAGATCACGTGGAAACCCCTTTGAGTTTGGCCCATGGAGCGCGGGAGGAAGTGATGTATCGCATGTGACGAGAAGATCCAAGTGCCCCGAACAGAGATTGGGACAAACTGGATATACAACTTTGGGCCTCATGAAAGCGCAATACCCTACTTCTCTGTGTTCTTATATTTTCAAGGTGTTTGTAAAGATTAAATCTCTAATCCCCTTCCTCTTGTACATGATCATCTTTTTAGTCTTTCTTGGAGGAGAATGGCTAATGAAATCTGATTGAATGTTCCTTTCATCTTTTAGAGGCACCATTAGTGGGCATGTTTTGCTCTCGTTACCATACGATGCTAGATTCAAATGAACGGTTCACGGGGGCATGTGCGCCCTCTCGAGGACCATGCAACGATAAGGACATAAGGTTGATAGAGTCGCTGACCATGGAACGACTTTTTGTGAGGGCTCACCCGCCATAGGTGTATCTGCAGTAGTTGGCTATTACCTAGGCCAACAACATGCGCTTACCTGGGGTTCCTAGGCTAATAATAGGGATATGACTAATGGTACAAGCCGGTGCATGCTCCCATATTTCAACACCTACATTCCGAATGAGATGGGCCACTCTTGTCTCAGTTAATGCTAGTGCGTGTGGCATGGTGTGTCAACCTTTTGGGCACGTCCGGTATCATGCCCGTGTGGCATTATATGACAGGTAAGATGGACTTTCGCTCTAAAGCTTTCTTTATGAGGACCCCACACATACCTTCGCTTTGATGCCCTTCTGGTAGATGTTGGGGAGGGGAGAGGGGAGCTCGATCCCCATTTTTAGATTAGCTGGGCTAACCAGACTCTTTTGATTCTTCTTCTGGGCTACCGTGACCCACATAGTAAGGAAACCATGGTTCCTGCATCACCGACCCCTATCTTCACTTTAAATCAGTCAAATTTGTCATTGTTGTGATTTGGACCACTCAGATAACTTTAGTAGCCTTGTCTATTATCTCTGTTGGCAAAGATATGACTGTAGATAGATTGGAGTTCTTCGGTGTATGAAAGCCGAGGTGTTTGAGGTCGTTGATATGAACTTATAAGATTGTTTTGGGTGTTTGGACCGTAATAATTACAAATTTATCAAGTCCACAGTGAAAATATATGTTTAGTTTAGAGGTGATCCAAAGTAAAACTTGTGTATCAAAATATGGTCCAAAGTGTAGTTTAATTTTGTTATATGTATTGCGGGGTGTATATACCCTATGAATTATTGAAGCTGGAACTCAAAAAAAAAAAAACAAGTTCCCTGAATTGTCTGTGAAATGTTTTACAGCTCCACATATACCAGTGTTATGTGGGAGTGGACTATTATATATAGAGGATATTTTCTCACAATGAATTAATATAACCGTAAATTAGGGTATTTTTGCAAGGGTGGAAAGGCTGGCAGACATAACCGTATTTTTTTCGTACAAACTGTTGAGCTCTAAATTAAGATGCGTGGTACATATTTTGAAGGAAAGGCAAAAGCTTTGGCTATGCGTGTTTTGCGTTGTTACGTACAAACCGGATTAATAAGCATGCACATGTAGTTGCGTGGGCACACGTACACTAGAATAAATTAATGCTTTTTTTTGTTGATTATTACTTCCAATGTACCATACTGTTACACTTGAATATCAAAGGCTCCCAATCAATGAATCAGCAAGTACTGTGTGTGTGAGAGAGTATAACCCTATGCACAATGGTGTGTAAAAGAGAACTTTTACGATTTTTAAATACCTAGATTTACTAATATTTTAGTATAAAATTTTGATGTGTCTAGTCACCAGTATCTAGCATTTAAAGGTACAAAATTTTTGTAATACAAAAATATTATACCTCTAGATAATTTTTAAGGTTAGTAAAAAAAAAAGCTTTGTAAAAATGGTACTCTAGCCTTTAGATTTTGTGTAAGTGTGAGGTAAGGCAACATAGAGGTAGTGGAAATAGAGGATGATGGTTTATTTGATGTTGGAAAGATGGGAAGACATAGAGGGAGTTGGTTATACATTTTTTTTTATTTTGTAAACATTTTTATTTTTAAATTTAAAAAATAAACTTTATTGCTAAATCTAAATATTTTGGTCACACCATATCACCTATATCACCTGGCATGGCAGAACAATTGCCACAACATTTTGACCAAAGTGACCAGAAAATGATATCATGGCAAAAGGGACTGGTGTGACCATGTTCTAAAATTTTCAGATCCAAAAATATATTCTAGTGGTGTTTAATTTTAAAATTAAGAAACAGTAAGGTTCCAAAAGAAAAACTGATGGAGACTTAAAAGGTAGTAATGTAATAAAACAAAGGAACTGTGAGTGTACATCCAGGTAATGGTGTAACGGGCCCGATAAATCCGAACCGCGCACCGTCTCGAAAGTTAAAGCTCCCATGGCCACGTCGGCCCACCGAGCCGTGCTGTGCCGGGCTCCCCGGCGCCCACCGAGCCGCAGCCTATAATCCATCGAACGTCTTCGGCGCCGGCCGCCCACTGTTTCGCCCACACCCACACGTAGTGCGTACAAACCACAGCCCCCCGGACGCAGCGCACACAGGTGGATCGATCAACAGTAACACCGCTCGAGCTCGGCCCCGCGACGTCGCAACCAACCCCGCAGGCTGCCCGCGCTTCCCGGTCATCTCATCACCCGCGCGCTCTGGCTGGTCGTCGATCGATCGAGTGGACGCTGGCTGTTCGATCGGCGCTCCCCCCGCGCGCGCTGTCGTGCGTACGTGCAGCCGGCGCCCGCGATGCCCGTTCCTCCCTGCGTGCGTACGGCGCGTGCGCCGCTGTGGCGACTGGGATTGGGCTGGCCCCAGGCCGCTTTCATTCGGTTTCCCCAGGTTGCAGGCAAGGGGAACGGATTAACAACGGCTCCTCGTCTCTTCTTCTCGGAGGGAAAACGACGTCATCCTCGTCTGCGCAAAAACCGAGAAAGCGATCGACCGCTTCTGCTGTGGGCTCCTTTCTGGGTGGAGTATTTTAATATGATGTTTAAAGAATTTAAATTGGACGGAGTTATTCTTAAATGGATTGTTTAGAACCTAGGATGGAAGCTAGCTAGCCAACTTTCTTTGGATTATAATCCTAAACTCATATTTTGTAGGAATTTTGCACATGAGCTCCAACCTCATCTTATCTTATTTTGTTTGAGAATTCCAATGCATGTCCCCTTTTATATGTTTTATCTCCTTAGAAGCCACCTAAATTCATGTATTATGTTTCTGTGAGCTTTTTAGATGCATTATCTTACAAATTCCTATATTTTATATACATGTAAGATTTGTTTATCCATAACATCTTAATTCTTCGTTTTTCTATTCCTCCGATTGAAAATCCTTTTGTTTCAAGGAAACCCTAAATATTATAATAGGACCGTAACAACTATTTCATTTGTTCCACGTTATAAGACTTTATAGTCTTGTCTAGATTTATATGTGTGCTAATGAATCTATATACATATAAAAAAGTATACATTGATATATTGATGAATCTAGACAAACTCAGAAAATCTTATAATATGAAACGAATAGTGTATCTCGCTGTAACGCACCAGCCCGTTTGAAGCCTGTTAGTAGTATGAGTTTGGCACATGTAACCCAGAAGTGGATGTGTAGTGTTAATTTAGTACTGCCTTAGATGAGTTCGCTTAGTGTAGAGCGAATTAATACAGATTTTAAACACAGGGTGTTACACTTACCGCATATAACGAAGGATCACAGAGACACAAATAGCTACTCAGTGAGCACTTAACACACCATGTGTCCACATGTGACGGCGACCTTGTGCTCATGAATGGCTTCCCTATTTTTAAGAGCATCGTAATGGAGTTTGGTCAGATACCGACAAACCATTGCGCCCATGTGTGGCTATCCATGTAAGGAGGCAACAATTATATTGACGGGGGAGTAAGATTAGAAAGTGATACTACATATGTATCGTCACTTGTCATTTGTCAGCAAATGCACCCCTAAATGGTTTTTTGGCTGTCTCACCATTCTTGTATTATTTCTTTTCTTTTTTTGTCATGAAGCCAAACACTGTACACTTGCTTGCCACCGCAGCCACATAACAACACGTACTGATTTTCTCAAATAGGTTAAAAAACGAAAATCCTTGAACAAAAGTTAGCTGCAAAACGGCGCCATGCATTCTCCCAACCTCTGAGCCCTATATAAAGCGACTAAAGGACATCATTTGTGTGCAGGTTCCATGACCTATTCTATTATTCGCTATTAATCCTACCCAACACAAACACGCCATGTCACCGAAGGTCGTCGTAGCCATTTGCCTCGTAGCACTTCTCCTTCCCATCCGCACAAGCCATGCTGGTAGAGTTGGGCCAGTTGAGCCCATCAAAGCTACCACTAAGGTGAAATTAATTCAGAAACCAAAACATTTTCTTCTCCTTTTTTTTTTGTTTTTGTTAAAGTTGTTCCATCTGATCTAGCTTCATGTGGACGTTGCATGCAGCAGCTCGTGCATGTTTTCCTCTGCTGAATTTACATGTGTTAAAACCATTGTGTTGTGCGTGTTTGTGCTTCGTCGCCGTAGGTTGTGGAGGGGAGGAACCGTGTTCAGGAGGAGGATTGCTCGGTGAGGCGTGTGCTCGCGGCTCACCTGGACTACATCTACACGCAGGGCACGCACAACTGAGGAGGAGATGTCTGCGGTAAAGACAGTCCTTGTAAAACTACGTACATGTCGGAGAATAAACTGCCATGCAAGCTCAACGTCTCGATGACAATGCGTGCATGGAGAAAGGACCGAGAGTCCTTCGCGTCTTGCCGGGTAGTAGCATACCACCACAGGTTGATGGGCTAGCTGACCTAGGTTTGAGACTCGCCCTCTACTTAATGTCTTTGGTGTGAAAGTTTAACCATTTTATATCCAACGATAATACATGTACGGGCTATATGTTGTGTTTGTAAGCATACGAGCGTGTATGTGTGGAGCTTTTGGCAAAGTTTGTAGTAATGATGATCAGGTAAACTTGTTATTTTGTTCGAAATTACGTATTCTCTCTATTTTATATTGTAAGACATTTTAATTTTTTTAAAAAAGTCAAACTTTCTTAAGTTTAACTAAATTTATAGAAAACATAGCAATATTTTCGACACAAAATAAATATACTATTAAAAATGCTTAATGTTAGATTTCATTAAATTAATTTGGTGTTATAGATGTTACTTTTTTATATACTTACTCAAACATAAAAAAATGCACTTTAGAGAAAATTAAAACATATTAATTATAATATGAAACGAGGAAGTAGCTAATTTGTCGGTGTTACGTTCACATCAATCAATTAAGATGTATGTAGTGTTCAATTAACTTTGAAATACTTGAAGACAGTACCACTGATATATAGTCAAGTTTAGCTAGCGACTTTAGCGTATCATATTTACGGCAAAGTACATAGCTTAAGAATACCTTGGTCCTCGAGCCCATTTACCCCAGAAAAGGAAAAGAAACATTTTAAAAACATGAGTTCTGATTTGCAAAAAAAAAAAGAGAGAGAGAGACTTAGTTCCCATGCTATGTTTTTTTAGCTGAAATTAATATATATATTTCAATTAAAATAACGAGTTAGGCAAATCGCTATCCGTCAACCGAGATACAAGTCAAATTAAATGTTAAAGTTTATTTTTTTTAGTTTACTTTGGATATTACGATGTAGGTCTTAGCTAGTTCGTGCACCACAGTATTCTTTGTAAGGGTATACGATGGATGCGCATATCAACACACCCCAGGCTCCGTACTCACACCACCACACAAACATGTCCTCAATGTTACTATGTTATTAAAGGTTAATGGCTTTGCTATAAATTACGAGTGATTTTTCTTAAAATCACATTAATATAACTATAGTATATAATTATAATGTAACGTAACTACAATATTAACATATATAATTCTAATATAATGTAACTACAATATGAGCACATGAGTGATTATATATATTGTAGCTATAATATAACTAGTATATTATTACGAGATAACTAGCATATAATTATAACTAGTATTAAACTATAAAGACTTTATTTATATGGTAGTTATACAATAGCTACATTTCTAACTAAATAGTACTTAAATTATAATTATATTCGTATGATTTTTTTTTAAAAAAAATCACTCTGGTGAGGTGATGTATATAGGCACTCCCAACGTCTGAAAGGGAAGATATGACTAACGCGAGGAAGAAGCTTGGATGTAAAAAATCCCAGCCGTCAGATCGAGAATGGGACAGGGCCATCTTGATCGGACGGTGGAGGAAGCGATTGAAAGGGAAGGTTTTCTTTCTGCTTTGGTCTCTCTCCCCACGGAAATCGTGGGGGAAAAACCAGCGAGGGCAAAGAACACAGGAGAGCGAGCCGGAGGAGGAGAAGAGGAGGGATCACCGGATCAGGATGCGGCTCTCCTTCCCCCTCGTCGCCGGCGCCGTCGTGTGAGTTCCTCCAACGCTCCCTGACATCTCTCGTCTCCCTGGAACAGGCAGCCCCCCTAGCTCAGATCTGTTGCGGCGTGGTATTGTGATGCTAGCCAGATTCGTTCAGCTTCAGCGTTCTTGAGGGCTCCCGATGTCGGGCGTGCATCGATCTTGATCCTATTGCAAGCTCAGATTATAGGGATTCTAAATCGTATGAACTCCGTCTAGTTCTTGCCCTGCTCATATCGCTTTCCTACAAGGCTTTAAGGGGTCAAAATCTAAGAGTAAAACGGGCGCCTGGTAGTATTAAACTGGCCAAATTATTATCTACGCCAATACTAGTGGCTCACAAAATCGAATGTATCTGAGGCTTTCAGAACTCGTTGTTTTACATCATACTCCCTCCATGTTTAAATATTTTTTTTCAACTAAAGGAGTAGTAAGAAAAAAAAATTGTGTTTCTTGAAACTCTCTACCGGTAGCATTTTGCAAGTAAAGCCGAACGTGATGAATGGTGACATCTTTATTTTTGCCTGGGAACATACATCGGTCTCCTTTTTCTATTTAAATAAGCATACTTATGTTGATTAGAAATTTTTTGGTTTATTCCATCTTTTAGCTATTACATCAGGGATTCTGTATTTGTATATTTGTGGAACAGTTGCGTATGTATGCATCAGTGTACTCTGTTGAAAAATGTTAAGCCTGACATAGTTCATCGTAATCGGCATTGGTAAACATCTGTCACTGCAACTGCAAGCTTAAGCAAATAAACGTAATAGCATATTTTTGGTTATGAACATACCTTCACTATTTTTAAACGCTTATACGAAATTGACATCCTTGTTCAGCTTGAAGTCATTAACATGTTACGGTATGCATTAATGTGATTGTGAAATATGATAGTGTCATGCCTGAACTGCTCTACACTCAAGTAGGTGCCGAGTTGTACATCACATTATCTCCAACTATTGGCTAGTCACTGTTGTTCCCCTGTAATGCATTGAATGATTCGTTTGTCATTATACGCATTTTGACTATTCAGATCCTGGTATTTTCGAAAATGCTCATCTACATGTATCTACACTGTAACAAAGATAATCTAAGTCGTCCAATTAACCTAACAGTAATGTGGCAAACTTTCCCTGTTCCAAACAGGGTGGCAAAAAAAATTATCTGACATCCATAGATCACATCTTTATTAGGACTGACCTTATCCTGCTTGACGTTTATAATTGTCTGCAGGTATGGCAGCTAATTTGAATCCTCTATATGGATCTTTTTAGTTGATTTTGGTCTCAGCTCGCGCTGTTTCGTTGTAGTGTTTTATTCATTGTCTTTACAATTGAATTACTGCTTTCTTGCATTGCAACCAGATTTGTTGTTATTGGCAAGCTTATTTTAATGTTCTTCCAAATATTTGCAGGATTGGAGTGATCTCGGGGAATGTTATCTTTGGGCCACCTCTTCAGAAGTACTGGGCAGAAAAGCAGCAACAGCAAGAGGCAGCAAAAGAGGGGCAAACTGGAACAACATAACACAAGTGCATTAATTTTGCTGAATTAGCGGCTGCCAACCTTACAACAAGTCATACAACCAGTACGGCGATGTTACTACATTACATTCTGAAACAACGTCTCCTTTACGTTGAGCCTATGAGCTAGATCAGTCTTTGTTAGCGTTGTTTGCGGTTAGTTGTATGCCCTAGGTGTTAAAGGACAGTGCAAAATGCATAGCTGAATGGATTATAATGCAAACCTCATTTTGGGCTATATTCAGTCTTATTTAGTCTGCGATAATTATCTGCAAATTGGTTGATACCCAATTGTTCTCTCTACCTGTTCTAGCTTCCTTAACAGGCCTTCGGCTCGGCCCGGCCCGGCCCAAGCTATGTGCCTTTCCCATTCTGAGAAATGGGAGTCGAGGCGGCGGGACACTGGAGACCATTCCCGCGCAATCGCAAGCCCTAGCCGCCCACTTTCCCGCCAAAAGAACGCGACCTGGCTCGCCTCGCCCCGGCGATCGCCGGAGCTGCGATTCGACGCGGGATGCCGAGGAAGGCAGCGCCGTCCGTCCAGCCGAACGCCGCCGCCGCAGGCGGCAAGTACTGGCTGCTGAAGACGGAGCCGGGCGAGTGGTCGTGGTCCGACCAGGCGCGCGCCCCCGGCGGCGTCGGGCCGTGGGACGGCGTCCGCAACCGCCAGGCCATCAACAGCCTCCGCGCCATGCGCGACGGGGACCGCTGCCTCTTCTACCACTCCGGCGCTGGGGCCGCCTCCCGCCGCGTCGTCGGCGTGGTGGAGGTCGCCAGGGAGTGGTACGAGGGGGAGGAGGTGGCGGACGGCGGGGGCGCCGTGGACGTGCGCGCGGTGGGGGAGTTCCAGAGGCCGGTGGCGCTCGGGGACATCAAGAAGGCCGCGGGCGAGGTGGAGGGGATGAGGGAGTTCCCGCTGCTCCGGCAGCCTCGGCTGTCGGTGATGGCCGTGCCGGCGAAGGTCTGGGACTGGATTTGCGAGATGGGAGGGGGCTTTGTGCAAGATGGGGAGGATGGAGATGAAAAATGATGCTTTCAAGGTAAGAGAAGCGTTTTTCTTTCTGCTTTTCCATTTCGTGATTCAACTAAGCTCTTCTGTGTGTATTTGCATTTACTCTATCTAGTCAAAAGTATTTATCGTTTAGGACAAAATTTAGTCAAAATTTTAAATTCCAACAACTATTTTTTTGTTAGGATTAATTTATGAAATCAAATATGTTTATGCTATTATGATGGAACCTTTTGAGAAAAATCTGTGTGTGTGCGTGTATATATATATAAATATATATATATATATATTGTATTTAAACAAAGCATTTAAGAAATAATTGATGGCCTATTTTAAAAAATGAACTAAATCTTATCCTAAAAGATAAATATTTTTGACGGGGGAGTATCTCAGTAAATTTTGTGCTAATTTTGTAGTTTATGTAGATGCCGCGATGTCCATGTGGGGAATTTAGCCAGAAGGAAGGTGGAAACATTTTTGTGGTGTAATTTGTCCTGCAGGAGATGGGAATTGAGAAGAACGCAACATAGGTTCTTTGATCCTGTTTCCATCTATCCACCATAAATATTGTTATTTAGTGTACTGAATACTCTTCTATCTAAGTTCAAAGTTAGGCCTCCATTGTGGTTGCTGTTGCTTAGCTTGTGGCTTGCAAGTTCCAACTAGTTCATCTACTTGCCCTCTGCTTTCGACCCAATGACATCGATACATGATGTTAGCGATTCCTGAATCCTGACGTGTTCGTGATGTATAGATTACCCACTATATTAGTAGTAAACAGCTTATATTGGATACTGTGAACAGAGTGGCTTAACTTAGTTCACAGATATATGAACAGAGAAGGGACATTGTCATCCATAATGCAAACTGAATTAGATATAATAGATACTACGTAGATAAATTTGCAGAAAGCATTGCCGAGTTGGGCCATGGGTTCTCCTTGGAAAATGACTTGTCTTAGCTGTTTTATTTTCCAGTGAGACGCAGCTGGCTATTTTTTCTTTTTTCTTTTTTTTGTGTGGCCTATCCATCTGCAGCACGCAGGCATGGCAAAGGAGTAAAGTTGGCACAGAATGTGGTTGATCAGCCAAGCAGATTCAGAAAATTTATGACCGAAAACATCCACCGCCGCCGGATTCAGGCAACTGGTCCGCAGAGGAGTGAGCTTATGGTATGGCGTAGGGCTGAAAACAGAGTGAATACGGACGGATAACACATATAGCGTATTTATTTTTATATTTTTAGGTGGATACGAAAACGGATACGAATATCTCAGATACGGAAACAAATACGAATTATATCGAATACGAATAAGGATCGGATGTAGTTGAACACGAATACGAAAATAAATATTTCTTAGAACATACAAACCACTCAAACCATTCATAAAAACAAATAGCACTACATATATATAGCTAACTTAATTGAGATAGTTGTCATTTTAGACTTTATCGTAGATTAAACACGTTATATTTAATTTCACGTGTAATACAGTGACAAGTTCACCACATAGCACATAATGAGTTTAACAAATACTGATAGTCTAATGGCACTAAAGCAGTTTTGCAGTAAACTGGTTGATGGGCCAGACCTGAAATTAAGTGGATTAAACTGATTTTAGATGTTCGCGGATATCCGCTCATTACAATCTTCGGATATCCGTCGGAATATCCGTATCCGTCGGAAACTGTCATACTGTATTCGTATTTGTATCCGAAAAAAATTATCCGTATTCGTATCCATATCCAAGTTATTCGGAAAATATTCGCTCCGAGCTATCTTCGTATCCTTTTTTCCGGAGCGGACGGAAACTATCCGCTCCGTTTTCAGCCCTAGTATGGCGACGCCTGCAATAAATTGTTGGGCTGGTTTTGCATTGCACTTGCTACAGGGCTTTGTTCTTGGGGTGGCTACGATGATCTGGAATTTGGGTGTTCATTTAGTATTAAGCTTTCTCCAATCTGGACAGGGCCTCGCTAGTCCAGGTCCAGATAAAAAGCCTCATAAATGCTTTGAAACATGATCTGCGACTGCGAGATGCAGCAGTGGCGCTGTGGCGGTGCCGGACAGCGTCAGGCGTGCACCGGCGTCTTCCTCGCCTTCAATTCCTCACACGTTCCCTGTCGGCGACCTGCTTGCTTGATCGCTCCACGGGATGCCTTGCACGTATAGCCGGCCGCGTTCGCAAACCCTGATAGGGAATATTTTTCCCTTTAAACGGCTAGATGTTATATTTTAAACAAATAAAAAAATTACTTAAAAATCAGATTAAGCTATTTTTTAAAAATTTACGATAACTAATACTTAATTAATCATATATATATATTTTTGTTTTGCATGCGCTCTCATCCTATCCAACTGTCACGAAACAGCGTGCACGACTTGAACGTTAACGTATTGCGTTGTGCGTAAATTCACTTAAAGCTGCATATTCTCCGTACATCAAAATATATTTGCCTCTAACTAAACCTAATCTTGTTCTTTTCTCATTATGGATTATAAACTATTATGGATATGATTATAAAGGATCTTCATGTAACATTCTAAAGCAACATTTTGAACTTTATAGTAGTTAGTCTTATATCCCCATTATTCCTTTTCAACTTTGTAGCAGTTAGACTATGCTTTCCACTAGCGCGTTTTCCAAACAAATAATCAGTCATCCACGTCTTTTTTAGTTCTGCTTATAAACCGTTTATAAGTCAAAGTTTAAATTTTCAAAATTAAATTTAGAGTGGATTTTGATTTTTTTCCACCTACGTTTATTTTATAACATTGACTTTTAGATAACTAAGAATAAGTATATAAAAAGTTTTATTTATAAATTATTTTTTATTTGTAAATATGCGGTTTGACGACCGTAGTGACTTTGAAACGGAGTCTTAGCTCAGTCATGTGCGATAGCTATCACAAAATGGGTGTGTTAATGTTTTGTGCATTTTTATTTCTCTATTTTTCTCAATCCTATATATTTCAGAGGAGCCCTTCAACTTCATTGCAACTACAACAGGTGAAGCGAACATGATGGCCTGATGGGCTAGAAATTCTTTTTAGCACTAGGATGGACCAATGGATATATATTATCTGAGTAGTCATTAATAATATAAAAATGATATATAGATCAATATATCGCTTGCAACTTCTATCAATCAACAAAAATAACAATATAATTATGAATATAAGTATACTAATTTTAGTTTAATTTGTTTTCTGCATCTTTCAGAAATCGAACTTAAGCTTATGTATTTGTCGAGTGATATATCTTATATTTATTAATCATGCTAAATTTTTTTCATATTTTTAACAAATATTTAGGTTCAAGAAACGAAACGAGCGGACGTTCACCCGGTGCTAAAAATCCATCTCCCACGGCCCCACGCTGGGCGTGTCAAGTACGGGCGTGCACCGGTGCACGTGAGTGGCGTTATTGGCCGGCGGCCAAACGATCGAAATCGTAATGGTCATCATTGATGAGGTGGAGGATTTGGGGGTCAAGGTGGAGCACCGCCGGTGGTGAGCCGGACCAAAAACTTCAAAAAGGAAGAGAGAAAAAAAAAGGCCATAACTCCACTCACTGACCATTGCACTCCTAGCTGCTGGTGATGGCGCCTGTGGCTGCCCCAACCTCCCCCTTCCTTCACCCTCCTCCATGTCTCGCACGCCTGTCTCCTTTAATGCCCCATCTACTTAACGCCGGTAGCTAGCCACCACCACCTCGCCCTCATCATCAGCTAGCTTAGCCATGGCCGGCAGCACTGCTCCCGTCGCTGTGCTCGTCCTCCTTTCGCTCGGGCTCGCGGCCACCGCGTGCCTCGCCGCGCGCGACGTCGCTGAGCTCATGTACTCCGCGCCGCCCGTCGTCGTCAAGAAGCAGCCTCCCCGCGGCGGGAAGCCGTCCCCGCAGCAGCCGGGCGCGAACCCCGGCGTCGGCGGCGTCGGCGGCGCCGGTGGGGGCATCCCGACCATCCCGGGCTTCGGGAGCATCCCCGGGATGGGCGGCATGGGAGGGTTCAACGTGCCCGGGATGGGCGGCGGGTGGGGCGCCGGGTACGGCACCCCGAGCGGCGGGTACTCGCGCGGCGGCGTGGTGGTGCCCACGGTGGTGTGCTCCGAGAAGGGCCCCTGCTACAAGAAGAAGGTGACGTGCCCCAAGAAGTGCTTCTCGTCGTACAGCAGCTCCGGCAAGGGCTACGGCGGCGGAGGCGGGGGCGGCAGCTGCACCATCGACTGCAAGACCAAGTGCGCCGCCTACTGCTGATCGATCGGACACGTACCACGGATCAATCTGTTCTGTGAAAAAGTATAGTATTCCACCAGGTAGAGTGTTTTGAGTGTGTGTGATGAATTAGGGGATATAATATATATATATGCAGTACGGTTAAAAGTTTAAGCTGATGCTTGCTGGTGTTTAGTTTTTAATTAGTAGCTAATCAGTTCCATGGAGTGTGTTCCTGTTTTTCGCTGCTCAGTTCATTGGCTGGTTCTGTGGCTACGGTATGGTTATGAATCAATAAAGAGAATTACTGTGAAAGAGTCGTAACACGGTAGTTGCAACCTGAATAGTGACCTCATTCACGGAGGTCACCTCGTTCACGCTCTCCTCTGGTATAAACTTAAAAAATTGTACGACTCAACCATCTAACTTACTTACGACTCAACCATATAACGATTGCATTATCACTCACTTGATACTCATAGGTGAAGTGTTCCAGTGATATGTACAGCGGGACTGATAAACCAAGCTGGCTGCTCTCCGGCATATGGCAGGCAAGCCCACTGGTGGCTGGACGGCGAGAGCGAGGTACGTTCTTCCCTCGCCGACGTCCACTACTCTGCTGGTGTGTTAATTGATGTGTTGTTGTTTAACGTTGTTTGTTGCTCCCCGCCCCTCTTCCTGATGCTGATCCGTTGAGCTGCTTGATGTATTTGTGTTGATACTGTTGTTTCATGCAATGCTTGATTATGCTATTCTGCAGCAAGAAAATATAGTATTGAAATGCATTTCTACGTACGGCCAGCCTAATATACCCTCACCATTCTGTTTATGCTTATACTTATAAGTCGATATTTAAATTTTGAACATTACATTTAGTGTTGATTTTAAGATTTTCTCAACGTATTTTATTTTTTGGTAATTATTTTTACATCACAAATAACATGTATATAAGAGTTTATTTATAAATTATTTTTTTAATATGTTGTTTATTTTTTTTCTAAAAAAGCTAATTGATGAACCCATGTACCCACATCATTAAAAATGTCTTATAAACCTGTAGTTTGTTAGTTCCGACCATTTGGACAAACTGTTTTTAAGTAGTGCCGGCAACGTAAAAGGCTCGTTAGAGTGGTTAGAAAGTGAAAACAGCAAATGAGCCACTAGTAATAAGATTAATCTCAATACGATTTTTATGAACAATAAATAGGGTGTCATGTAGATATTTTTGATAATGTGACAAAGTATTAATGAAGAGAGAGATAAATAAGTTTTATGAAGATGAAACCTTATATGCATTGTTATCCAAACACCTTGTGTCTTGCATGTCACCTAGGAAACAACAATAGATAAAAATATGTATTGAGAGAGAGGTGTTTTATTCTAGTTTTAAACTTTTTAGATGACATGTCACTCTAGTTAATTGTGTCCATAAAACTTATATTAAGGATGACCTTCCTCCAATGGGTATCTATAAGATATACTATACAATATTTTAATAGAAGAAAGATAAAAACTATCTCTTAATCAAGAGATGGTCTCTTGCACATATTTTAATGTCAAGTGAGAATGAATTGTATTGTCATTTGTATTATGAGCTATTTGTTAAGAGCTAGACCATTGAAAAAGTTATCTTTTAGAATGCTTAGACATAATATGCTATCTTTATTGTTGGAGGTGGCCTAAGGGAAGGGAGCTAGAGACCAGTAGGGCAAGAGATCTTAGAGTTGAAGATAAGAGGATATTGACGGAATTGATGAAGATAAGAGAAGAAATGAAAGAAAGACTATTGAGTGGGATACGCCTATAGCCCCGTCAAGATTGGCATGGCTAGGTGTGTTAAGGTGGTCATACATGTGAGGACAGGAGAGAGGGATGCCGATGGACTAGATGTATCAGCAAACAGGGTGAGAAGGGAGGGTATAAATGCATAAGGTCTATATGAGTTTTGAAACAATTCTTGCCTTCTAAAAAAGTGATTGGCTTGTAGAAAACATCTATGTCATCTATAAATCCATATTTTAATGAACACAAATGGCTCTTAAACTTATACTTTTTTGCTAGTTGTTCTTTAACCTCTGTCGAGCCTTTTACAGCTTAGGAATGAGGAATGTTACGGTATAATTTACCTGTAGTATATTGGTAATACAAATAAGAAAATCTTTGGATTTCTTTCCATAAAACTGAAAAAATGAATTCCGTATGTGCTTTAGTCCATAGCCTCCCATCAAGCCGACGCCTTAAGTAACCCAGCCCTCCCGATTCTAGTAATCACTTCCTGCGTGACCCAGCTCTCTGCCAGTGTCATGCGTCTGCCATTGTCTAGCCACTTGCCCTTGCCCATCCACCGCCTTGCTGAGCATTGTGGCATGCCTTGCTGAGCATTGTGGCATGGATGGCTTGGAGGAGAGGCGACGGTTTTCATGTAGATTCCTCTTTACCAGTGGTGAATTAAAGCATCCTCAACAGTTTATCTATCTCATCCTCTATCCTAAAAATAGAGGATAAAAGATAAATATTGAGCTCCAGCAGAACATTCATATCATCCTCTATTTTTTAGATGTCATCCATATTTGGATAGAAACTTTATATTTGGATGTTCTCTCTTCACCCTTTAAAAAAATATAGAGAATGTTATATATGGATGATCTACTGGAGTACAAAGAGATATAGGGGATGAAACTGTTTTAGATGATTATCCAAATGAAGATATGGATAACTAAATTTAGATGATCTATTAGGGATGCTCTTAGAGTGGCAGAGAAGGGACCAGGGTATGTTGCAGCACCCAGTCCACGTGTAATTGTAGTTGGCTAGAGCTTTTGGGAAGATCGGCTAGCTCATGAACTCGTGGTGGTATACGGAGGCGCAACATGCTTGTGGTGGCTCGTGACGCCTTATCATGGCGAAGGAAAGCATGTGATCCACTATGTCGTGATCTATTTATATAGCCACATCAACTATTGACAACGTAATGTTTTTCTATTGGTAGTAGAACTCTAAATTAATGGTTGAGATTTTTCTATCGATGATAATATTAGTAGTAGAATACTACCATTAGTAATCATTATATCCATGCTCATGGGGAATGGGATCATGCAGGGGAGAATGGCTAGCAGTGTTCTTCTATACACTGTGAATCTACCTAATCATCCTTCGCATCAGGATCTGGCTTAGTGTGATGCAAGTTAAGAAAATATTGCTCCAGCTTCAACATAATCAAATGGACGTCCCAATGCACCTGAGTACTATAGCAAAAGTATTGTAGCGAGCCAGATACATGTTTTCATAGAAATAGCGAAAGCCCCACCATTGTCATCCTTGCCGCCCCACGGTTTCAGTTGGTCAGTTCCAAGGGCGGAGTTACAGTACAACTATCGGGGTCAACCGACCCCGATGTCTTTCGACGAAATCCATTGCTATATTGTTTTGGCAGCTAAAATGATGCTAAAAATTATATAAAGTAGTGTATTTGACACCGATAACCCTGATAAACTAATTTTCAAGCTCCACCCCTGACTCAGTTCTGCCATCTGGCGATGATGCAGTTGGGGTCACCACCGGAGCCACCCTGAGGAGTGACGTGGGACCTTACGTTGCCATGAGATAGTGATATTATCTTTAGTTGTTGAGTTAATTGAACTTATTGGTCAATTCCTCGCTGTGATATGCAGAAATCAGAAAGAGTTTTGTGATTAATAACACTCCATGTAAAGAAAAATGATCTTGCTAATGATGATTCTTAATTTAGGTTGGCCATCGGGATAAAATGAGGTGAAATTTGTTTGTACTCAAGTAGGAGTACTCAACATGGCCCGGTCTGTCAACTACCCACTGAATGCCCATAATAATGAATGGAAGAAACTGCAGTAGACTTTGTTTCTGAGCGTGTGTCACTCACAATTGAATAATTGATACAAGAATACGCGAAATAACTTGATTGGCAGAATTGCCACACGCTAAATTTCGGCCATCTAGATAAAAGAAAATCCAACTTTGACAACGATGGCTTAAGTAAGTTCGTTAACCACGGCCGCGTCGGTAATGATGGACCCACAGCCAAACAAACAAACCAGGGAATAATAACATGCCAGCTAGCGGTAGGCAAACCAAAAGATCACCGTCACATCATTACACACGACAGATGCAAGAACCTTGAGAAATGAATAGTAATTCGTGTGTTTATTCATCGAATTCTTTGTAGGAATTAAGACAAGCGTGTTCTACGACGAGAAGAAGTGATCGGACTGTAAAATTTAGCTCGATCTTACACTGACAAGCGACTGTACTATACACTATGTACTACTACTACAGGAAAGCACCATTTCCATGGAGGTGGCCGTCGTAGCCGCTGGCCGGCATGGAGGCCGGGCTGAGCAGCGGCACGGAGAACCACGACGCGTAGTCGAACATCTCCGCCGGCGACGCGTCGCCATCCCCGTGCGCCGGCGCCGGCGCCATGTACGGCTGCGGCGGAGCCGGCACCGCCGCAGGACCCCGCGCGCCCATGGCCGCCGGCGCCGCCGCCGCGGCGCCGGTGAGCCTCTGCACGAGCTCCCGGAAGTCCCTGGGCGCCACGCGGTACACCTTGGGCGGCGCGGGCGCCGCCATGGCGCCCGCCGATCCTCCCCCGCGCCACGGCTTCGCCGCCGGCCTCTGCACCGCCCTCAGCGCCGCCTCGTGGCCCGACCCGCCGCTCCTCCCGTGCTCCATCGTGGACCGATCGATCGAGCTCGTGGCGTGGTGATGGTCAGAGCTAGGCTGAGACGACGCGGCGGCTGAGCAGCATATTTGTAGCGCGGGGCGCGCGCGCGCGTGCGCGTGCGGGTGCGGGTGCTGCGGTCAGCCGGTCAGAGTCCGCGAGAGAGTGCGGACGCTCGGCGGCTCGGACGCCAAGGGAAGAAACACGTGGAAAGAAAAAAGGAAAAAAAAAAAAACCCGCGTCAACGCCGGTGGTGGAAGCGGAACCGAAGCGCGGGCGTGACGCCGACGTCGGAGGAGGCGGGCGGCGGTGAGTGGTATCCTGGGTTTTCGAGCTCGCCGCCGTCGGCGTGTCTTCCCTTGGAGAGTCGCGGGCGTGTCGACCGTCTTACGTGGGGCAAGGTGACGTCGTGTGGACAGAGTTTTTTTTTCTTTCTATTACCTCCGTTAAGTTTCATAAACATACACAATATGATTTTTTTTTTACGTTTGATCATTTGTCTTATTCAAAATTTTATATAAATATAAAAAATAGCATGTCATGTTTAAAGTTTTATTAATAATAAAGGAAGTCACAAACAAAATAAATAATATTTCTATAATTTTTGAATAAAATAAATTATCAAACATTTTAGCAGAAGTACTGTTTTTTTACTGTCTCGTGATTCTCATGTGCAGAAGACCGGAACGGATACAGTGAATGGATGATTGGTAGGACCAACCCGGCCGTGTGACGTGTGATCTTTGTTAATTTTCAGATTAGGATGGAAGCTTTTGGCTGCGAATGCGGTTCTAGAAGATGATCCCCGTGTGTGTGCGTGTTTGTGTGTTTTGGTTATCTAGAGAGCTGATTATGGAATTGGTAAACGTCAGTCGAGCAGAAGCTTCGGCGTGCTGCCTTATTTTGCCTCTACCTAGCACTTGTCAGCTGTTTTACTCAGCTGGGATGGTGTCTTGAAAACTTGTGCTAGGGCTTGGGCTCATCAAGTTCGATGAATCCTGACTCCTGAGTGCTTCGTTCTCGCCAAGTCGGCATGATTACCAAACGTTATATTTATAAATAAAAAATAATTTATAAATAAATTATATATATGTATATTAGCAATCTAAAATTTAAGGTTAAAAAATAAACTCGGTGGAAAAAAAACCCAAAATTAACTTTAAATTTAACATAAAAAATTTAAATTTTGACTTATAAACACAAGTAAAAGCAAAAAGATGGTGTGTCTTATTTTCCATGAGATGGTGGTCAAGGGTCGATCTAATGGACTAATGCCCACACATACATGCATAAACAATTCTACATATCTAAAAGTTTATATATATAATTGCATACTGTATGTATAAAAATTATACATAAATTTAACTAGTGCAAAAATTTGTATATTCAAAATGTATGTATCTATAGATTATACACTAAAAATTATCACCCTTATTTTTTCATTTTTGCTTATACTTATAAACCAAAATTTACATTTTTAAACTTAAATTTAGAGTTGATTTTAGGGTTTTTTCACCGAAGTTTATTTTCCAGCACTGGTCTATAGATCGCTAAGAATACGTATTCAAAGTTTTATTTAAAAATTATTTTTCGTCTGTAATATGCCTTTCACCGCCTGTATAAAGTTTGTATATAGAATTTACTGAGAGAAGAATGAAAAACGGTGCTGGCAGTGATGACTGATCTGTGGGACCGAGGAGAGAGGCCCACAAACAACAGATATAGCTCAAGGGCCAACCGAAAGGCCCAGTTTCTAAGCGATCCTGGCCCAATTCTTGAGGGCTCAAATTAGCTTCCCGGCATCAGCCTGCCTATCCGGTTTGGGTCAGCCCAATCCTTGAAGGCCCAAATTAGTTTCCCGAATCAGGTTGGGGTGAGGCCCAAGCCCAATCCTTGAAGGCCCAAATTAGTTTCTACACTTCTTTGGGCCTTGGTTGCTTCTCGTTGGCTGCCTGCCTATACGTTTTGCTTTCTTCACGCGGTGGATTATTCCGTGGTGAGAAGTCTTTCCGGTCCAAGTACCGTGTTGAGAAGTCTTATTTCGCTAAAAAAAAAACGGCTAAAACATCTACTAATCTTCCTTCTCCGCAGCCACTGTCCCTCTCGTTTTTTTTCAAAATGTCAAAGGATGAACTCTTACCTCCGCGGATGACCGATGGCTATCTGTTTCTCGACTGCATGGGCTGCTATTCTTCTCTTCTCATCATCCTAGCTGGTTATTTAATTCGTTTTTTGTCATATTAATGCTCTTTTTCTCTTCAAAGAGGATCGATTTCTGCATTAAAGAGGGAGTCGTAGAAAATATTAGAGAGATTGATCGTTGACCTGACCGTATCGTGTCTTATGCACCTGTGACCGTCTCTTGCTGTTGGATAGAGAAAACAACGGCCCTGCCCACATAACTCCACGTATCCATAGATAATCGTAGCATTTATAGCTAACTCATCCTAGTTCTACCCTCCAAATCATTAGCGATTGTCGATTGGCTTGAACAATAAACGATTCTAATTTTTGGATAATAGAATTCATTTCTTCTTGTCTTTGCTTGAATTACCGTTAATTATTACTGAGACTGCAGAACAAATAACCACGAATTCCAATAGACAGAAATCCATCAGTCTACCTCGCCCGAGGCACAACAATCCGGCGGACGAAGTGAAAATATCACTTCAATTTGCAGCGTAAGGCGACCACATACCGTTCAGTTGTCAAAGAGAAAAAGGATTAAGAAATCTATCCGTTTGCCCATTTCAAGTCAATTCGAAGAAGTATTTGGAAACAAAACTACATTACAATAGCCAATTGCAAGGTAACCTAAGGCTTGTTTAGTTTACAAATTTTTTTTGCAAAAACATCACATCAAACTTTTACAACATATTTAAAATATTAAACGTAGTTAAATTATAAAATAAATTTCAGATTCCGCTTGAAAACCACGAGACGAATTTTTTGAGTCTAATTAATCTATCATGATTAGCATATGTTGGTTACTGTAGCACTTATAGCTAATCACGTCCTAATTATGCTCAAAAGATTCGTCTCACGATTTCTCTCATAACTATCTAATTAGTTTTAATGTTCATGTATATTTAATATTATATTTAGGTGTCTAAAGATTCGATACGATATTTCTGGAAACAGCTTTTGGAGCTAATCAAGGCCTAACTTTCTCACCTCACCAACCTCATCACACTATTAAACTAGCTGCTACCTACTAGGTCGTTGCAACCAGAAGCAAGAGTAGGCCCTCCACAGTGTGTGCTGGGAGTGATGCCTAAAGAGGAAAGAGAAGGTTTAGGCATCACTCCACACACTGTGGCAAGTGATGCCATCTCTAGCTGATGCCAAGAAAAATAGGAGCGGAGCTCATTCATGCACCGATACTTATAAATTAAACAAGTATATATTCACTGGGCAGTTGAAATCTGAATCACGTACACATCAGCCAACCCAACATCCATACTCAACGGTCACAAAGTGAACTTTACCGTTTGCTCGTCCAGCCAAAGTCATATATATACACATATGCCATATACATGAACATACAAATAAAATTGCTGCTCTCCTATTGTAGACATGGAGAACACTTCTTCATCCTTGACAAATCTCCTGAATTCTGCAAACACAAGTGGGAATCCACAAAATCCAATTAGTCAACAACATCATTTCCCTTCACCCCAATACCCCATGAACTATCCACCAACACAGTTTCCTCCCAATTTCCACCCTCAGTATTCACACATGTTCAATCCTTTTGGAGCTCAATCAAGCTATCCACAATTCCCATTCACACCAGGAAGCTATCAAGGTCCTCCTTACCTGGGCAATACGGGACAAGGAAGTGGTCAAGCGTCACCAGTTGGATCCATGGCTTTCTTCCAAGGTAGTCGAGGTACTAATTCACGAGCTGATGAAAATAGCCCTGTTGGTTCAGCTTCTCCAGTGTCCCTAGGGCAACAGATTGCTTGTGATCCTATTGACACAACAGACTGGAGTGAGAGAAGTGAGAGTAGTCCTGAAGAAAGCGAAAAGAAAGAAGGGCGTGTGCATTGGAGTGAGGAAGATAACCTTCGGTTAGTAAGTGCTTGGCTGAAAAATTCCAATGATCCAATTATTGGAGTTGATAGAAGAGGAGATAGGTACTGGAATGATGTTGCAGCAGAATACAACTTGCACACGGTCAAAGAGCGAAGAAGAAAAGCTAGTCAGTGCAAAAACCATTGGAACAAGACTATCCCTTTCATTACCAAATTCAATGGATGCTATGACAAGGCAAAAAGAGAGCATGGCAGTGGTGAATCTGATGATCAAGTCATGGACAGAGCTCGTCAAGACTACAAAGGACTTGTGAAGACAAAGAGGCCTTTTGCACTGGAGTATTGGTGGAGAGCAGTGAAGGATCAACCTAAGTGGAGCAAAGCTTACCCAATTGAAGAGATGATGAACAAGAGAAGCAAGTTGAATGCATCAGGAGCTTATACTTCTTCAAATCAAGACAGTGAAGATGCAGATCCTGCAGCTAGGTGTCGACCACCAGGGCGAAATGCAGCGAAAGCTAAACAGAAAAGCAAGGGCAAGTTAGTACATTCAGAAGACAGCATTTCAAATGAAAATGTGAACCTCTTTAATGAACTTCAATTACGAAAAACTATTGCTGCTGAAAAAATGGCTGAAGCAACACTTGTCAAAGCTGAAGCTGCAAAAGTTAAAGCGGAAGCTGAAAATAAGATGGCAGAAGCTGAGAAGGAAAAGGCAATGCTACAAAAAATGGATAAGTACATGGCACTGCTAGATAAAGACACTACTGGTTATGATGAAGTTGCCAAGACAAGACATGAACAAATATTGGTTTACTTAGCTAAAGAACTTTTTAGTTGAACTGATTTCCTTTTTATTTGGTTGATTCCCTTGTAGTACCTCTTTGCATTAGAATATATATGATTGTACTGCCTCTATAAATAAGTTGTTAAATCAATGTACTACATTTGCAGGCAAGCTCTGTACTACAATCTAGTTGTTCTGCCAAGCTAGCATTTAATAAGAAAACATTTTTATAATAGACTACACTAATAAGGAAGTAGTTATTGTAAAACTAGCCGTTGTAAAAACTAGTTGTTGTGAGCTCCCTGCTACAAAAGGAGGACCCTTTAGTCCACCATGCCTAGACCATTTGAAACAATAGGAGCATTCCATACTCTTTTAGCCAACAATCTAGTTTCAACAATCTAGTTTCACCACGGAGGTGTCCATGGAGCCAAACTTCACCATGGAAACCCATGAAGAATCTGATAGTGATGCAGAAGTTGAGCAATTCTTTTGGGACTTCATGAATGATCCCACTGAAGCTCAGATTGAGGCACAAATCAAAGCTCAAATGGAGGCACAACAACGAGGTACGTCTACTCAATACCGAAGGTTCCATAGAAGGCATATAGAAAGAGATCGTGGAGCTGCTAGGGACCGATTGATGCTTGATTACTTCTCAGAAAATTCAGTATATGATGATTTCCAGTTTCGACGGAGGTATAGGATGAAGAGACACCTATTTCTACAAATTGTTCAGACCCTTAGTTCTTGGTCTCCTTATTTTTGCCAAAGGAGCGATGCATTTGGAAAGGTGGGCTTTACACCCTTGCACAAATGCACTGCTGCTATGAGGATGCTAGCATATGGAACACCTGCTGATTTGTGGGATGAAAATCTGCGAATAGCTGAAACCACAGTTATTGAGTGCATGAATACCTTCTGTAGAGGTGTGATTGAGTGTTTTGGTCCTACATACCTAAGAAAACCAACTAGAGAAGACATCCAAAGGTTACTTCATATAGGCGAAGCTCGTGGTTTTCCAGGCATGTTGGGAAGTGTAGATTGCATGCATTGGCAATGGAGAAACTGTCCAGTGGCATGGAAGGGGCAGTATAAACGTGGAGATCAGCCTGGACCTACTGTCATGTTAGAGGCTGTTGCTTCACACGACCTTTGGATATGGCATGCATTTTTTGGTGTTGCTGGATCAAACAATGATATCAATGTCCTTAATAGATCACCTTTATTCACTGAAGTAGTACAAGGAAGAGCTCCAGAGGTTCATTTTACGGTTAATGGCAATGAATACAATTTGGGCTACTACCTAGCAGATGGTATTTATCCGGAGTGGGCAACATTTGTGAAAACAATTCATTTGCCTCAATGTGACAAAGACAAATTATTTGCAGAACACCAAGAGGGAGCAAGAAAAGATGTTGAACGCGCTTTTGGTGTTTTGCAAGCTCGCTTTGCCATTCTACGAAACCCAGCACGTATGTGGCAAGTGCGATCACTTGCTGAAATCATTTATGCATGTATTATATTGCATAACATGATCGTGGAAGATGAAAGAGATT
Organism: Oryza brachyantha; assembly: GCF_000231095.2. Classification (NCBI taxonomy): domain Eukaryota; kingdom Viridiplantae; phylum Streptophyta; class Magnoliopsida; order Poales; family Poaceae; genus Oryza; species Oryza brachyantha. Next base: position 21,897,485 of record NC_023165.2, read on the forward strand.
CTTTTGGGGTTCGCTACGATGACAACTATGAGCATGAGTATGATGCTGGTAGCTCATCCACACCATTGTTAGGATATGGACATGGGCCAATTCATGGATTCTCTGGGGTTCTAGAGATTGAAGAAGATATTCGGGATCGAGATATGCATCGTCGTCTCAAGACAGACTTGGTTGAGCATATATTCCAGCGTTTTGGGGTGGTCAAGCTTAGACTTGTTTAGTTCGGTATCAAATGTCTGTACTCTAATTTATGCACTCTATGATTTCAAGGTGTAGTAGTTAAAATGTAACATTTTAGTTTATGTTCTTGATGTAATTGCAAGCATGTCATGTTCTCTTAAATCTCAAAACTATCCATTTGTACTAATTTTCAGATAAACGTACTTCATATTGATCTACAGTTGGTGCTTGCTATATCCATGTATACGTACTGCTAATTCATATACCTTTGGAAACCAAATCTGACTAATGCAAGCAGTAGCTGCCATGGTGCCTTCCATGTCTTACTAACCTGCAGCAAGAAGAGCAGTTGCATGCCAAGCAAGAGCATGAATCGGCCAGGCCTGGCCGTGCAGATCTGTCACACGGCCGTGCCCGCGGCAGGCTGCGTAGATCCGTCACATGGCTGCGTCGGGCCTCTCGTCGCCAACAGCACATACCAGGCACACGAATGGGGGCAGATCCATGGTCTCTGCACTGGCTGCCGACCGCTGCGGTCCGCCGGCTGCTATCTTGCCGCAATCGTCGCCCCCCGATACTTTCTCCATCCATCTCCTTCCAACGTTGCTTCTTCTTCCTGTGAGATTCAGAAAACAAAGCAGTTAATATTAACAAGATCTAGAAGAAAGGCAACAAATTTGGTCTGAGACACAACGTAATCATGTGGGGAATTTTCTCTTCTGGACGGAGGGAGGAAAGACGAAGAGGATTTTTTTTCATCGCGCCAAGCAAACCGACGGAGACGACGATAGCGATATTTTATCTACGTGTAGGCCCCATATCTCACGGATAGACGATGCTTATTTTTTTTACACGTTGCAGCCCACGTATAGATCGATGCTTATTTGCTGTAGTGGGCCTACAAATTTACTGGCTACACTAGTACATTGTGGAGGGCCAATAGCTAGTAGCTTGAAGGGAGGCGTGTGCCATCCGGCTTGGCCATCCTGCCCGGCCATGGCCACGGGCAAGAGACGCGGCCGCAAGTCTCGCGTCGCGAGCGCCACGATGCGCGCGCTGCGCGGCGCCCGCGACCTCTACGTCCGGGGAGCCAAGGGCTTCGGAGAGTTCATCGTGGCGGCGAACCCCAGGGCGGGCGTTGGCCGGCCGACGTCGAGGGCGTTCGGCGTCCGCGAGCTCAATTCCGAGCAGGAGCTGTGGGAGCTCGTGCGCGCCACGCAGGCGCGGACAGTACGGTGGGTTTGGGCTCGGGCTTGTGCGGCGGTGGTGGCAAGATGGCGCAGACGGGCGGCGCGCCGGCAGCGTGGCACGGGACCCCGCCGCTCGGGAGGATCGACGAGGACGGCGCCCTCGTGGATCCCACCAAATAGCCAGGGCGCCGCCATGCCCACCGTGTTCGCGGCGAGCGCGCGCGAACAGGACTTTTACTGTTTCTTGCATTTTTGAAAAATTCGATACTCGAGGTTTTGTTAAGTGCTCAGATTTCAGGGGGGAAAAAATAGAACATTTCAATTAGGAGTCAATCAGCGTAGGATAATAGGCAACAGCTTGACCATCGAACAGCAACTTAGGATTGACCATCGAACATTCTTTGGGTTTCTGGCAGCGGCGCAGCGCGGCAAGATAACCTGCCTGCCTCCGGACCGACCCAGTTTTTTAGCACACGGATGGATATGATGTCCACCCATTGTTTGTATGTTATCTAAGTAGTCATTAAAAATATAAAAAATATTGATAAGATAGATTAATATGAGTTATATCACTCTACAAACATGCAAGTTTAAATTTAAACTTGCATGTTTGTTGAGTGATATAACTCATATTAATCTATCTTATCAATTTTTTTTATATTTTTAATGAATATTTAGATGACATGCAGGTACACGGATGGATATCCACTCGTGTGCTGAAAACAGTTTCCCGCCTGCCTCCGTCTCGTATTCGAAGTGGACAACCTAGAGTGGAATTGGACGCCACCCTCTGTGAATTTAGGGAGTGTTTAGTTGGTAAAATAAAAATTTTTGCATGTCACATCAGACGTTTGACCGGATGTTGGAAGGGGTTTTCGAACACGAATGAAAAAACGAATTTCACGGCTAGCGTGGAAACCGCGAGACGAATCTTTTGAGCCTAATTAATCCGTCATTAGCGCATGTGGGTTGCTGTAGTACTTATGACTAATCATGTATTAATTAGGCTCAAAAGATTCGTCTCATAATTTCATACATAACTGTGTAATTAGTTTTTCGATTTATCTATATTTAATACTTTATTTAAGTGTTCAAAGATTTGATCTGATGTTTTTGGAAAATTTTTGGGAACTAAACGGGGGCTTGGTACACGAGCACAACGCCAGCTCCTCCCCGACGACGTGCTCGCCGACGTCCTCGGCCGCCTCGCGCTGAGTCTGCAAGGCCTAGAAAGGGCGTCGAACAAGGCAAAGGCTGTACGATTCAAAATTTATAAAAAATGTTTTACTAGTACCTGATTTAAAGCAAAATTTGCTAAGTATTAGGCAACTTTTAGAGATTGGGTACGCAATTATTTTGAGGATTTTTCTTGCTAAATATTGGACCGTAAAAAAATTGTCTAGTTGCTAAAATAAATATGAAGAAAAACATAAAATTTTCTATTAAGAATGAACCATCCAACTCAAATGGCTTTTAGAAGTAAAGTTGATATTTCTGATTTATGGCATAAGAGGATACATAGCACTAAAGCTACTCAGGACAAAAGGTATAGTCCAAGGTCTTCTATTTATTAACCCCAAGTCTATTCCACATGAAGATTGCGTATTTAGAAAACAAATACGAAATTCTTTTCCACGTACTAGAGCATGAAGAGCAAGTACACCATTGGAACTAGTGCACACTGATATAGTTGGTAAAATATCAACAATGTCATAAGGAGATAATTGGTACTTTTATCACATTATTGATGACTACACGAGACTGATATGGGTCTATTTTCTAAAAGAAAATTCAGGAGCCCTTGAGACATTTAAAAAGTTTAAGGCTATGGTAGAAAATCAAAACAATATAAAAATTAAAGTTTTACATAGTGATCAAGGAGTAGAATATATCTCAAAAGAATTTGAGAAGTATTGTGAAAATGTTATCATAAGAAGACAATTAACGTCAGGCTATAGTGCCCAACAAAATGATGTTGCCAAAAGGAAAAATCGAACAATTAATGATATGACAAACTCTATGCTTCAGGACAAAGGTCTGCCTAAATCTTTCTGGGCTGAAGCTGTTAATACATCAGTTTGTATTTTAAATAGAAGTCCTACAAAGGTTGTACTAACTTGTACACCTTTTGAAGCAAGGTATGGTAAAAAACATGTAATTGGTCAGATGTGAATATTTGGTTACATATATTATGCTCAAGTGCCAGCACAAAAGAGAGTAAAATTTAATAATAAAAGTGATAGGTGCATATTTGTTGGCTATGATGTTATCAAAGGTTATAGACTTTATAATCTGGAAAAAAGGAAAATTATTATCAGTAGAGATGTAATTTTTGATAAAAATGCTAGATGGGATTGGAAGGTTCCAGAAGATGCTAGTAATACATCATTGCGAACCACTGCCATCACACTAGGCCAACCAGTTATGCATGATAATCATGAAGTAGAAGTTCACACTCCAAGCCCACAGTCATAAGTCCAAGATCAAGTTCAAGCTCTAGTTCACACTCAACCCTAGATACTGATGAACTTATATCTAAACCAGAATCACCTCCAAGACGTATAGGAAGTATGATTGAATTATTAGAATCTACTTCTCAACAAAGAGGATCAGAACAACACGAACTTTGCAACTATTTCTATTGTTGAGCCACAAAGTTATCAAGAGGTTGAAAAACATAAAAATTGTTTAAAAGCCATGTAAGATAAGATTTATATGATTGAGAAAAATAATACTTGGGAATTGGTTCATCGTACTAAAGACAGAGAAGTTATTAGAGTTAAATGGGTTTATAAGACAAAATTAAATCCAGATGGCTCAATACATAAATACAAAGCAAGACTCGTGGCAAAAGGTTTTAAGCAAAAACTTAGTATCGATTACTACGAGACATATGCTCCTGTTGCAAAGCTAGAGACAATTCATACAATAATTGCTCTAGCGGCCCAAAAGAGATGGAAGATTTAACAACTAGATATTAAATCAGCTTTTCTTAATAGCTATCCTGAAGAAGAAATTTATGTCGAACAACTAGAAGGTTTTTCAGTTCAAGGGGAAGAAAATAAAATATACAAACAGGAGAAGGCATTATATGGATTAAAACCAGCACCAAGAGTATGGTACAGTCGAATTGACAAATACTTTATCCAAAAAGGATTTGCCAAGAGCATAAGTGAGCCCACCGTTGACATCAAAATATGAACGTTGACGTGTCACACACGAAGGCTTGTGAGTCAATCTTAGACAGCTCCAGTACAGTACCTAAATTCTTAGAATGATGCGCGGGCATGCCAGTCAGTTTGATCCCGCAACTGACATAAACAGTAAAACAAGCCGATCGGCTATCAAGCTGATAGGTAACAAAATATACAGCTGATCAGATATTGATGTTGCAACGGTTAGTCGATAGGCAAAGCAATCGGCTGTGAAAATCTTAGATCGGCTAGAAACTTGATCGAAATAAACTTGAAATAAATATTAGACCAACGTAATCTGCCAAGTTACTTATTAATCTTAATCGATCGGACAAGCCTCTGTAACCAGGTCGAATTAGACATATAGAGATTGGACTTAACTAAGACAGTATGCAACCGAGCACGATATGATTATAGAAAATATGAAGATCAATAAGGCTAACAAATAAGCCGACGAATTACTAAGAATAAACAATGAATCATGTGTTGCGATCGGCTGAAACCAATTTGCATGTAATTCTCATAAGCCGATGCAACATAAATAACTGCTGATCTAAATAAATCAAGCCGATTAGTGTAGAAATAATGCAGTAAAACAATCGGCTACTCTATTGATGTAAATATGATAAGCATGTAGATCGGCACAAATTATCGGCTATAGACGGCAGACAAGCAACCAAGATCTATAAAATACGTAGCCTAGATTGCTAAGAATAATCATAAAAGATCAAATCCAACCGAGACAGTTCAAGATTAAACCTAGCAATGTCAGGATAGATACTAAACAGATCTAGATTACTATCAAGCCAATTAGCCGATGACTAGTAACTTATCGGCTGGTACTCCGATAAAACAATGAACAAAATACATTGATCTGATATAAACCATCTGACAGATGCAATCTACTAGTCAGACCTAACCGAGACAGTACTAGATTGAATATGTCAAATAGCGAATATCAAACCAACATAGATTGTCCAAAGTGGTCGACCAGATCAGCTCAAAACACGAAAGTGATCTAAGTTGACACTGATACGATAACTAGCAATCGCGCAACTAGATTAGAAGATCAGACTGAACCGAGACAATTCTAATCTAGTCGAACAATTACCGTGGCCCGGCGGAACGTAGGACTTACCACTCCGTAGGAGATCGAGACGATGCAGCCCCACGTCAGGTGCCAAGTTCCACCGGAGTTGAAACCTCGGTTAAGAGGGTGGCGATGCGCCGAAAGAAGTTGATCTAATTGATGTGTAGATGATTTCCAATGATCCGGGGCACACATATTTATACCCTCAGGTGGATAGTAGTCCACGTCGGACACAACACACGACTTCTAATAGATAAAAAGAAATAAAAAACTCTATCTCTAATTTCTATGGAATATGACACGGATTCTAATAGATAAAAGAAAACAAACCAGTCCCGATTAAACTCTAATCTCTTAGAGATAAAATCTTAACTAACTCTAACTACTAGATAAAATTATGCCGCCAAGCCTTGGTCTTCACAATTCCTTCTTGAATTCGGTTTCTTCCGGATAAAATATCTATCGACAATTGCACATTTCCTTATCCGAATCCAATACGGAAATTTACCAAATTTTGGTGTTAACACCCACTCTCTATGTCAGGAAATCAGGTACGAGTATTTTAATTATCTCACTATATGTTGATTTAATTTATACTAGCAATAGTGAGGAGGTGATGCAAGAATTTAAAAGAGACATGATGAATACATATGAAATGAGTAATTTGAGCTTACTACACTATTTCTTGGGCATGAAAGTATATCAAAGTGATGAAAGAATATTTATATCATAAAAGAAGTATGCTAAATTTTTTTGAAGAAATTCAAAATGGAGAATTACAAATCAGTCAGAACCCCCTTGTTGCCAAATGAAAAGACGAAGCTGAAAAGGTAGATCCATCAATTTATAGAAGTCTACTTGGAAGTTTATTGTATTTGACTGCAACATGGCCAGATATTATGTTTGCCGTCAGCTTATTATCAAGATATATGTCTAGCCCAAGTCAATTAAATTTTACCGCTGCAAAAAAAGTCTTGTGATATATCAAAGGGACCGTAGATTATGGAATATGGTACAAGCCAGTCAAAGAATCAAAATTCATTGGCTATACCGATAGTGATTGGGCTGGATGTCTTGATGATATGAAAAGCACATCTGGCTATGCTTTCTCACTTGGGCACCGTTCGTTGCCACCCGTAAGTTAATTTATGCCCCTTGTTTTCCACGCGCACACTTTCTGAACTGCTAAACAGTGTATTTTTTGTAAAAAATTTCTATGTAAAAGTTATTTTAAAAAATCATATTAATCTATTTTATCTTATTTAATAATTAATAAATAATTAATCATGTACTAATCTACGCCCTTGGCTCAGTTATGTGCTCCTGGTCTACAAAGAAACAAAATATTGTTACTTTATCTTCTGCAGAAGCAGAATATGTAGCGGCAACAAAAGTTGTATCACAAGCTAAGAAGAATTATGGAAGACCTATGTGAGAAGTAGGATGAGCCAACCATAATTTACTGTGATAGTAAGTCTGCCATCGCGATCAGTGAAAATCCGATAAGTCATGATCAAACAAAACACATTGCTATCAAGTGTCACTATAGTCGAGAAGCAGTGGATCGCCGAGAGGCTAAACTGGAATTTTGTCGAACAGATCAACAATTGACGAACATATTTACGAAGGCTTTATTAAAGGAACAAGTCATCCGTGATAGAGAACTTATTGGAGTTTGCAAGAAAAAAATTAAGGGGGAGTTTATTGATGCTAATTCATTTTCTTAAATCTACTCATGAATGACTAAAAGGCTAAATCATTTTTGGAAGGTTCTAGTTGACTCGTGAATAACGAAGAGGCTAATACATCTTTTGAAGCCTCTAGATCATTGATGTATGGTTGAGAAGCTAGTTTATTTCTTGAAACTTCTAGTCAACTCATACACCGCTAAGCATGAAGCAAGGATTAAGTAATAGCAAGAAAACTATGAAAATATCTAGAAAAATATAGTATGTATATTGTCGCACTCTGAGTTTTACCCAAGCCAAGAATTAATTGAATAATGCATTAAAAATAATTTATTAATTAAAGTTTAGGAGAAAAACAATGTATAAATTAATTTAATTAATTGGAAGCTTTTTGGATATTCTAAAATGTCTTGAAAGCATGTTAAATTATTAACAAGATTTAAATTTAAATTTCAGAGAATAAAATTTGCTCTAATAAACATAATAAAAATCGGCAAAATTGGAGGCAATTTCTTTTTTTCTCCTTCCTTTTTCTTTTCTTTTTCCCTTCCTTCTTTCTCCTTTTTCCCTTTTCTTTTTATCTTTTCTTTTTTTTCTCCTCCTAGCCGAACTAACCTCCCCCTCTCCCCCTTGTGCACGATCTCCACCCCACCTCCCCTGTCGTACTCTCCTCTGCCACCTTTTCTTTGTGCGTGCATCCTCCTCCCAGCCGTGCAGCCCCACCTCTCTCTTATGGTACAAACTAATTCCAACCTCTTTTTTTATCTCTTAAAAACCTTATCTATTCCCTTTTTATAGGAGATGGATAACTAGATTTATCTCTAGCTCCCCCTATAAATACCCCCTACACCCTTGCCTCTTTTCCCCGTCTGCCACCTCCTGTCCAGTAGCAGTGCAGCCGTCCGCCGGTTTCCTTCCCCCGATCTTCAGGTTCGCATATATTTTATTCTTACGAATCAATCTAAATTCATCTACCGTTTCATTGTTCAGGTTTTCTAGCCAAACAGCGAGAAACAACAGCAATCCATCGCTGATCTCTCCACCAAATCTCAGGTTCGCATACGTTTTACTCATGCGAATCAATATATTTTCTATCTACCGTGTAATGGCTTAGATTTTCCAATCTAATTAGCTAACGCGAGATTGATCTACAGTATGGAGTTTAATTTCGTACATGTAGATTGGTTTTATGTTAAAATCGCAAGATCCCTATTTAGCGAGTCGTTAAATCTCGATTTAACAGGTCGTTAAATCCCGTCGTCTTCCCGCTAACATTACACAGGTTCGTGTTTCGGATCTGATTCGTCGTGCGAATCTCTGATTCATGCACATTTTGGTTCTGTTATGCGAATACGTTATCTGTTCACGATTTTCTGAGTCGTGGCCCAACCCGCGCTCAAAGTACCCATTGCCTCCCTCTCCTCTCGACCAGCAGGCCGCCGGCCCAGCTAGCTAGCCCAGTCCCTCCACCTCGGCCCGTCTCTAACCTCCCGCGCGCACCTTGCCGCCGCAGCGCCGGTGCGCCCTACCGCACCGAGCTGCATCGCGCTTCACCGCGCCCGTGTCCGCGTGGTTGCTCGTCCACGCGCGTGCCATGTTTGTGCCACCAACCATCACGCGCACCAGCCGCCGCTCAGCTCGCCCCTGCATTGCGGTCACGCCATCGCATCCGCGCAGCATCGGCCCCGTGCCCGCCGCAACCACCGAGCCGCTTTTCTCGGTCGCGTCCCGCGCCGCCGCCAACCACCTCCCGCTTTCGTCGCGCCGCGTCCACCCCGGCTACGCTAACCACCCCTCTGCCCTAAGCGCGCCACCACCGCGTCGCCTCCCTATAAAATCCTCCGCTCGAGCCGCCGCCGCTTCGCGTCGTTGTCAGTGTCGCGCCATCCCCGGTGAGCTCCAGCTCTCCTTATCCCTTGATCCTCCTTTTCTTCTCGATCACGGCTGCCGTCACGCGCCGCCGTGAGTGCGCGTGTGCCATCGTCGTTCCACCGCCGGCCGCCGCTCGGTGTTGCCGCCACACCGCGTGACGTCGCGCTGTCGTCGCGCTGTCACCGCCGCCTCTTCCCGGTCGACCGACACCGCCGTCTTCTTCCCGGTCGGCCATCACCGTCGTCTTCTTCCCGACCGCCGTCACCGCCATCCCTTTCTCCTTCCCCGTCCTCTCCTCTCCCTTGCACCGCAGCTCTACCCTGTGGTCGCACCGCCGTTGTCCACTGCCTTCCTCATCGCTCCCCCTCTCTTCTCCCCAGCTCGCTCCCCGTGCGCTGCCTCACCCCGACCACTGCTCTTGCGCCGTCGTCGCTGGTGGGTCATCACTGCGCAGACGCATGGCCACCAGCGTCGTCGTGTGTCACTACGTCATCGCCGCCGCCACTCACCACTTGGCCAATTCGGCCGTCCCCGCCGGTCGGCCGATCGTCATCGTCACCCGCCACCGCCGCCCCAGCCCACTCGGGCGGTGCTCTCCCTTCCCTGCTCTCTCTGTTTCCCTCACTGACGGTTGGACCCTACCCGTCATGTTCCCTCTATCCCTCTACCTTCACGGGTCCCGCATGTCAGCCGCCCCCACCTACCAACCGATGGGTCCCATCTGTCGGCCTCTCCGCGCCCTCTCTCTTGGCTATCTCTCTCTGACTAGTGGACCCCACTGTAATTCTCTCTCCCTTTCATGTCGGTCACCGACAACTGGGCCCCGGATGTCAGCATTCCCTCTCTCTCTCCTTGCTGACGTCATCTCTCTAATTAATTGCGCAATAAATCAATTAAGGTTTTCTGTTTAGTTTAACCACCCATAAAACTTCTAAAATTCATAACTAATTCATCTAGTCTCCGTCTAGGCCCATTCAAGTTCCATTAAATCCAGAAAAATGACAAGAATCCATTAAAAATAGTTCCTTTCTATGTTTCAGTAGTTTTATAGCATGTTTTGTTTGTTTTCCCTTGTTTGTCATAGGTTTTGACCCCGTCGCAACGTCGTTCGTTCCCGAAGTCATCGCCAAAGTTTCTCGTGGGTCTAAGCAAAGAAAGTGGCACCCTTCTTTGAACATATTGATCCCAAGATTATAAAATCCCCCGCTTTTACATTCAAACATGCATGGTATTCAAATGTAGTTATTTTATTTATCTATTGGGCAATTACCTTTATATCCGTTGATTCCCACTGTTTATTATTGTCATCCCAGGGAATTTGACTAGAAATAGGCTTAGGCAATGCTTAGCCATGCTTAGTTTGACTAGCTCACCAATTCTTATTTAATTATTTGTTAGACTTGATAAACCTTAATGGTTGTGATCATGGTTAATTTTCCGATGTGGATTAATAACAACTAAAATATTACTTATGGTGGGCTATGGGTGCATGGTTTTGAGAGTCGTGCCCATGGCAATTAAGGACCGGTTTTCAGGAAACCCTGGAAGTCTTACACGTACTAACCACAAGCCAGAATGGGCAACGGTGAGACTCGTAATCTAGCTTGTCCCTATTCGACGTACCAAGACAAGGGTGAGCGTGATGAAGTATGGACGGGTAATCATGGTGTAACGAAAGCCTCTGCTGCTTCCAGATTCACCAAGGCACAAGAGGGGACTGCCCGACTTGGTGTAAAGGAAGGGGTGAAACCTGAAGTGCGGTGCGATTGTCTAGGGAGGGTTAGGTGAAAGGTCTTATCATAGTTTCCGTACTGAGGTATCGTGGTGATACGTTAGGGCATGGTAACATGCTTGGGAGCCATGTATTGTGGGTAAAGTTGTACACCTCTGCAGAGTAAAACTACTCGAATAGTCGTGCCCGCGGTTATTGGGTGAACTGACAGATTCACTGGGATTAGTGAACCTTTTAATAACTTGATTAATTTTGGAACTGGTTTAACCCTGCGCAATGTGGTGTAACGTTGGCAGTGGTTTGGGTCTGTCGCAACGTGGTTTAACGTTGGGCAGAAGGTTGACCCTGTTGTTGTGTGGTGTAACGCTGGACAGTGGTTTGAGCCTGTTGCAACGTGGTGTAACGTTGAACAGTGGATGATTATTTTAAATGCTTCTTTACTTTTATTTCAGTCTATTTTATTTACTGTTTTGCTAAATTATTGCAGCTTTTGTGCAATTTAACCTTAGCCTATCCTTGTATCCTATTGCATTCATTTATTCCCCTCTCTTGGGTGTTACTTGTTGAATACGGCGGTTTGTACTCAGCCTTGCTTAATTTTTTTCCCCACCATAGAAAGAGCAAGTGCTAGAGTTTCAGTCAGAAGGTTGTTCCCAAGGTTCAAGTGAGGTTCAGTCTGCCGTCGAGAATGCCTGTGGTGTGAAGCTGTCATTGACAGCTGAAGCTGAAGATTAGATGGTTTAGTTTGTTTTCTTTTCCGCTGCATTTCGATAGATAATTGCTTTTATTTGTTTTTAAGTCGTAGAACTATGTATTAATTTGTCATAGTGTGTACTCGGGCTGATTCCTAGACCGAGATTCAATACATGCTATTGTTCAGAAATTTAGTGTAAATTTCTGGACGTGACATATATGTATGTTGCATGCTTAAAAAGACAAGATCTATAACAATCTACCTACTTGTAGAATAATCTAACTTACCATCGAAGGTGTTGTATGGTGCCCTATAAATAGTCACCCAAGGGTGAGTGAAGTGGATGTACTCTTGCACATTAAAGTGAATGAGAGCTAGTTAATCATACACACCACTCAAACTTACCTCTCAAGTAACACACAAAGCAAATCAACTCCTATATTCCCTTGCTCCTAACCAATTCTACAAAGTAATTAGTTCCAAAAGACTTTAACAAAATGCCATAGTAATTGTTACTAAAGAAGTCAAAGTGCAAAACATCGCATGGAGCCCACGTATTATTGGAAAAAGAGAAAACAAAATGAAAAAACACCAGGTGTTAATTAAAATATATATAAGAATTAAATTAGAATGGAAATAACATAATTGTGGTACATTTAGGTGTAGTTACGAAAGAATGTCACGGATTGCTCGGAAAGGATAAGATAGAGTAGAAACACCACTGCAATTAGATTAGAGGCAGATATGGTTGGCGTGATTTAACGCTAATAAAAACTAGCTCATCCTTTATAATGATTGCTTGGATGATTTTGTTAATTAGTTGGTAATGGGTAGTTTCAATGTAGGAAATAATTGAATGTTGAGTGTCTTATTAATTAGTTGTTAATGGGTAGTTATAGTGTTTGAAGCTCACATGTTTGATCTGTTATAAACGATTGGTCCACCACAACCCTTCAAGTTGACCAATTTACATATGACCAAGGTGTAGCATGTTTCTTTCTCTAGATGCTTGCTGCTATATGTCTCCTTGTTCTTGTAGCTGGTCTCTCTCTGCTAAGTTTTCAGTGCAATGGCAGTTTGGCACGTACTTTATGCACGTGCTGCCATTTTCTAAGGGCAGTCCTAATGGAATAAACCAACACGGTTGACATAGTATAATAAATTATCTATAGAAATTATTTTCCATAATAGAGGTGTTTTTGAGTAATAATGGTTTTCTCTTTCTCTCTTCTAACTCTATATATTCCACCAATTATGAGCATGACACATGCCGCTAGAAACTAGTGGTTTCTCCCCAATGATGAATTTATGGTTTCTTAATGCATTGGGTGAAGAGAAGACTTGGTTTCTTTATGAGAAAATTCTTTATGAGAAAACCATTTCTAAGTTTTTTCTTTCTTTCTTCATTAATTACGTTATCATGTCATTATTTTGCTTATGTGGTAAGCTATTTAATAAGGATAGAAATTATCATTAATGCACCATTTGGACTGCCATAAGTTTTTACCTCTCTTAACTTTCTTCATTAATTACATTATCATGTCATCCTTTGTTTATGTGACAAGCTATTTAAGGAGTATAGAAACTATTATTAATGCACCATTGGGACTAACCTAATGTTACTACTAGTAGTACAGCAAATAGTATGGATAACAAGAACCATGGTCATTTTTATTAGACAAAAAAAACGAAAAAACTTCGGTTTCAACATCAAAAGTGCGGGAGACTAGCAGCACAATATGCATGGGGGGTAGTAGTACAACATGCTGCTCCTAATTACGGGCCATGAGAGGACAAAGAGAGGCATTGCGCTTATCTCTGTTGGATCAGTGCTACGCCAAGAGACAAGAGAGATTCGTTCAGGAGAAAAAATTTGCGCAACATGCATGGGATCCTGCTTACAGCAATGGGCCTATACAGGTCAAAGTAGTGCCATGTCAAGCCCTTTTTTTTCTTTTCTTTTGAGTGGGGATGCTGAGCTGCTTCTGCCTTTTCCTTTAAGTAGGCCTGTTGCTGCTGAGGTGCTGAGATTTCCAGTTTGTCATGACTTGGGTGTGGTCTGCGCGGCGCGACGAGGTGATGGTCGGCGACGGTTAGGGCGGCGTAGATCGACGACGCGGCGGCCGGCGGCGGCGAGTCATCCGATTCTCCTAGTACGTCCTCTGGCCATCACGCAAGGAAGGAGGGGACCAGCTCGAAGCTGCTCGCTCTCTGACAGGGCTCTCGGATCTTGCAGAGGATACGAGTAGTTCTACAGAGCTACGCGCTAGGCCGAGCTAGAGGAGCGAATTCAACGTGGAGGCGTAGAGCTCATCGCCACGTCCTCACACTGTGCGCGCCCTAATTGGGCGAAACCACTCTCGAGAGAAACATGGTGGCTCCGCATGCATGCGATTGCGCATCGATCTCAATCTAAGGTGCATGTTCGTCTACTTGCCATCCAGCAAATCCATTTTTTATTGTCGTTTTCTCGCACACAATTGCAGAGATCGTGGAATACTAGGTCAGAAGACGGAAACGGATCTTTGTCTCTCCCTGGCTGTTGAATTGCACGAAGCGGTACTGAAAAGTAGCCGCGAGTATTCGATCAGGACAGGTTGTAGTGCAGGAGAGGATGCATGATCGGCACAGGATAGGAGGGGCAGCCTTTGTAACCCCAGGGTTTCCGAATACTGCTAATCTCGAATTCTCTCTCTGCGCTACTGTTATGCCTTAGTGTGTGGTTGTGACAACCGTTGTGGGAGAAGAACGTACGGCTAATCAGTCCAGCTAGCCACGATTATATATGAAACATATATAATATAAAACATATATATATATATATATATATATAATATACCACGTTTTAAATTTAACGGGTCTGGGTATATAAGTTTAGTATGCACGCCAAGGCTTTGTGAACGTGTTTAATTATAATTACCATACGCCTGGCGGCAATGCAAATCGCTATGAAAACTAATCACCTAGAGGTACGTAAACAAAATTCATCTCACCGCGTGGCACCCAACAAATCTCCTACATTTTGTAGCTCCGTTGTAGGAGACACATGAACAACAACCGTGGTCTCCTCATTCCTCCGCACAAACCTAGTGCGGTCCCTTCCCCTCCCTTCCGCCGAGCGACTCGCCGGAGCAAATCGACGTCGTCAAGGTCGGCATGCGGCTTTGGGTATTGCATGAAACAAATATAACCACCAAGCTTCAATGGATCCATAAGGCCCTACATGAATGAACAGGGGAGGGGAATTAGAACTAGCGATTTCCTTTAACGGATCTGAACAAAATCGCACCTAGGAGACATGGCTTACCGATATGCTTCGATCTGGATGGCACGACCCAGCTCCAAACCTCTTACCAGCGTGTTGCGATGGTCCTCCCTCCCGAGCTACTCGGGCGGACCGGGGATGACGAGCTGGCCATCGGGACAAAGCTTCAAGCACCGACAAGGAAGCTCAATTGGGGGCCGAATAGGGTGGCGAGGGGGGTATTTTTGAGCTGGAATGGATGAGAGCAATTTGAGAGAAACCCCTTTCATGCACACGGAGACCACCCGCTGAGGTGCTGCACCCTCGTAGTGGGAAACCCTAGCCGCTTCCTCGGGTCGAGTCTGGGAGGCACGTCCCTTGACCAGGGTCTGAGAGGCTCTGTCAGGAGCGTGCGACGACCTCTGTGACGTTGTGCCATCTGGTGTGGCGGGCCGAGGCCGCTTGCCACGTCGGCCCTTCGTAAATGTGGGACCTGGTGGTGGCTGCAGACCATGACGACGAAGCTCGGCTGTGCGTCGGGGACCACGAATCTCGGCAGCAGTCGTGTCCCTGCAACTGATCTGGGAGGCGGCAGCGGAGCTCCGGCGCCTCTCTCTTTCTCTAGGTGACATCTTTTCTCTCTACATACAGCTCCATTTGACACCCTTTGACGACAGGGATCCCGTCGCCTATACAGGATCCGTGCGCTCCTGTGGGGGCACGGTCCATGCCCACCTGGCTAGCCAGCTCAGACTTAGTGGGCTAGGACCGTCCGCCACGTCGGAGCACAGTGCATGCCCTAAACAGGCAGTATCGAAAAGCTTCACGAGAATCCCAGGTGTTCGCGCGCGTGACACCACCACGCGAATCCCCGCGCGCCTCACCTTTGCGTCTCTTCACATGCAGGCTGCTGCAGCTAGCGAGCTAACTAACTGGCACAACCACCTCAGCTCGCGGCGCGCCTGATGATTAATTAGCAGCAGCTAATTAACCGCGATCACGAGCCGCTCTCGTGTATATTTAATCATCGCTTATCGTAGTGACGGCGCTGTACTGTACGATCGATGCAACAGCTGCTGTCGCTGCTCCGGCCGCGGTCAGCCATGGCGGGCGCTGCTGCTGCTGCTGGTGGTGGTGGCGGCGGTGATCGTGCGGCCGCGAGGTACCCGCTCGACGCCGGGTCGTACAGGCTGCTGTGCAAGATCGGGAGCGGGGTTAGCGCGGTGGTGTACAAGGCGGTGTGCCTGCCGCTCGGCTCGGCGGTGGTGGCCATCAAGGCGATCGACCTGGAGCGGACGCGCGCCAACCTCGACGAGGTGTGGCGCGAGGCCAAGGCCATGGCGCTGCTGTCGCACCGGAACGTGCTCCGCGCGCACTGCTCCTTCACCGTCGGCAGCCACCTGTGGGTGGTCATGCCGTTCATGGGCGCCGGCTCGCTGCACTCCATCCTGTCCCATGGCTTCCCGGATGGACTGCCGGAGCAGTGCATCGCCGTCGTGCTCAAGGAGACGCTCCGCGCGCTCTGCTACCTCCACGAGCAGGGCCGCATCCACCGGGACATCAAGGCCGGGAACATCCTCGTCGACTCCGACGGCTCCGTCAAGCTCGCCGACTTCGGCGTGTCGGCGTCCATCTACGAGACCGCGCCGGCGACGTCGTCCGCGTTCTCCGGCCCGATCCACGCCCCGTCGGCCGTGGTCAGCTCGTCCTGCTTCAACGACATGGCCGGAACGCCGTACTGGATGGCGCCGGAGGTGATCCACTCCCACGTCGGCTACGGCATCAAGGCCGACATCTGGTCGTTCGGCATCACGGCGCTGGAGCTCGCGCACGGCCGGCCGCCGCTCTCCCACCTCCCGCCGTCCAAGTCGATGCTGATGCGGATCACCAGCCGCGTCCGCCTCGAGGACGCCGAGAGCTCGGCGAGGAAGAAGAAGTTCTCCAAGGCGTTCAAGGACATGGTGTCCTCGTGCCTCTGCCAGGAGCCGGCCAAGCGGCCGTCGGCGGAGAAGCTCCTCCGCCACCCCTTCTTCAAGGGCTGCCGCTCCAGCGACTACCTCGTCCGCAACGTGCTCGCCGCCGTCCCCAGCGTCGAGGAGAGGTGCAAGGACTCCAACCAGCTCTGCGGCTGCGCTCGCGGCGCGCGCTGCCTCTCGCCGTGCCGGCACGCAAACAGCGTCGTCAAGAACCGCCGCATCAGCGGCTGGAATTTCAACGAGGAGAGCTTCGAGCTCGATCCGACGGAGAAAACTGAGCCACAGCCATTCTTCCTGTACCACGACGACGACAACGACAGGCTCGAGCACGACCAAGCTACCTCATCCACCAGAGGCGACGGAAGCAATAGCCCGCCGTCGCCGCCGCCGCGGCGGCAAGCTGACAACGCAGAGAAGCGGCAAGAGGGCGAAGAAGCCCTGACAGCGGCAGTGGTTCCCCACCTGGTGACCATCTTGGAGAGCTTGGAGATGCAGAGAACGGTGGTGATGCAGGTGCTGGAAGGCGGCGGTGGAGGCGACGGGGACGGCGACGGCGAGACAGCGGCGGGAGAGGAGATGCTGCTTGGGTACGTGCGGCAGCTGGAGCAGAGGGTGCAGGAGCTGAGCACGGAGGTGGAGGAGGAGATGGCGCGGAACGCCCAGCTGCAGGAGCTGCTCCACGAGAGGGAGTGTGGCAACCACACGGATTCTTCTCAAACATAACCAGGGAGCCGGTGAGATCGCCATCCAGGCATGCAGGTGCAGCTAGCTGGGTGATGTGCAGGCCAGGATTGATCTAACATATTCTCATGATATGCTTACTTGTAAAATTCATATGCTGCTAAATAGTTTGTACAGTTTTACACTTCCCGGAGTGAAATGTTGGTGCTGTACCTTTGAAGAATTAAGCATGCGTTAAATGCTTGTACTGGGCTATAAGTTTTTTCACTTCGTCTTTTCACATATTCGAAGCCAAAATTTAAATTTTTCAACCTTAAATTTTGAGTTAATTTTAGATTTTTCTTAACCAAAATTTATTTTCTACCTTGGTTCATAGATTGGGTAAATATACGTATATAAATTTTTTCATTTATAAATTATTTTTTATTCGTGAATATATCGTTTGGCCAAGCAACAACATTTTTAACAAAATTAAATTGGGAAAAGACCTGTTAATTCTATTTCAATAAAGAGGAAAATAACCCAACAGGTTACAAAGAAAATAAAAGCTATGTTTAGGCGAAAAAGTGTCATCAAACTTCTCAACAAGGAACACCAACTTAACTGGCTAGACAAAATAATGGGTCCGTCTAATGATCAAATGTTTTTAAATTTTAATTTCATCAATCAAATCCGGTCATCAGCATTGGATTATAATCTGAAGGTGTGCATGTAAGTCAAAAAGGCTATACACATCCTTTTCTTAACCCCTCTGCATTACGCACGTGTTTAACAGAAGAAAAAAAAAGTCAAATTTTTGTTTGATAGCAAAAGTGGAAAACAATAGCACCCGCAAGCCGCAACAAATACTCAATATGATACCGTCCAACTCTAATAGACCACCGATGGAGCCTAAAGACATGTCATCACTGTTAAGCTTACGTAAAACCAGCAACGGGACTATAAATTTTTACTACCGAAGAAAGGTAAAAATATAGAGAAGCCATTTTACGTGTAGATTTTGGGGCAAAATTTTTTGTTCATATGCTACCTATGTCTTTTACTATAATTGATAATTACTTAGGCTCTATTTAGATCCTTCAAAATAGCAAAAGTTTTATCATTTTAGAGCACTTTTTGGTAAAATGGATCTAAACACTAGGGTAAGAAAATGGTAACTTTGCATTTAGCATTTGGCAGTCTAGAGTAGCAAATTTCATCAAAAAACGCATAGGGATACGGACCATATCTCACTTTTTTAAAAAAATGATAACTTTTGCATGCCTCTAAACACCAAGTTGCAAAAATGCAAGGATCTAAACATGCCCTTAGAAACATCATATTTTTTTTATGTTAAAACTTGGTACCTACGTGTACTATGGGCTTATACCATTTTTGCTCTATCAAAAATTTAGTAATGTCAAAAACTTGACAAGTTTTGGTACTACCTAATTTAGACGTATAGAATTTGAACTACTCTGACCAAAAGTTGGTAGCAAAGCCAGCATCGATGTGATACTACTGAAATGACTAAAATTTTGGTAGGGTAAAAATTAGCTTTAAATCAAACATGCCTTTAAGTACCTGGAGATACCGAAGCCTTTAAGTACCCAGAGATACCGAAGTTTACGTTAAAAGTTTAATAGTATATATATAGGTATTTTCTTTAAGAACAATAAAAATTCTCCCACGCTAAACAATGGAACGACTCACTGGTTAACCGAACAGTGATGGTCTTTACCGGAGCCTTGCCATATGTTAGGCCGGAACATGGAACTGGGCCAGCGGCGAACGTGAGGGTCATCACAAGCATGAGCCCATCACGTGAAAGTAACGACAGACCTAAAGCCTTCCATAGCTGGGGCCCGAACTAGGTTGGTTAACAAAAGGCTGGGGGGCTTAATAAGGGTGAACTAACCAAATCTTGGGCCCTCACCGAGATGACTTAAACGCACGACTCTGTAGGTTCCGGGAATTTAACTATTCGTCACTTTTGAATTTAACTAGATGACTTAAACGCACGACTCTTGGACGCGCCGGCGGCCAAAGTCATTGTACAACATCACTTTCCCGTGGGCCTAGTACCTATACCGCCCCGAGTTTCTGTCACACCCAGAGTTTAATCTCAAGCCTAAATTTGTAAAATAAATTTGTAAATAATAATTAGCTTAATTAACTCAGGAAAAATCTCTCTAAACAAATTAATTTAATTAAATCGAGGTTCGCAAATCGATTAACTGGATTTAAACTTAAATTAAAGAAGTATAAAATTTGGCCAAACAAATTAATTTAAAATTCGGCAAAAAGGGGTTTTTCTTTTTCACTCCTTTTTCTTTCTTTTTTCCTTCCTCTCCAAATTGGGCCGAAGTCCAATTTTCCTCCTTCCTTCTTCTTTTTCCTTTCTTTTCTTTTCCTCTCCTCCTTCCCAGGCCGGCCCAGCCGAGCCAGCCCATCTCCCCACTTGGTCGCCCCCTCTCTACGCGCGCCCTCCTCCCTCCGCCTGGGCCGTCGGCCCAGCTCGCTCGCGCTCGCGTCCGCGCCACGCCGAAGTCCGCCTCTCCTCCCCGCGCCGGAACCGAGCCAGACTCCGCGCCGCCGCCGCAACCGCCGCCCGCAACCGCCGCCGCCGAGACCGCGTCGTGGTCGACCCGGTCTCCAACGGCCGTCCCGCCCTCGCCGGCGCCTCCTCCCCTATAAATCCCCCTCTCCCGGCGCGCCGCCGCCCGTTTTTCTGAGCCACCATCGCACCCGAGCTCGCCGCCACCGTTCGATCTCGCCGTTGTTCGCCGGATGTCGCCGCCTCTGTGCGTTGCCACCGCCGCCTCGACCTCGCCGACCTTCCGCCGGCTTCCGTCGTCGCCGGTGGGCACCCGAACGCCCTCATGCCTCTTCCTCCCCTCCGCCACCGCGCCCGACTTCCTCATCGCCACTGAGCAATCTCCGTCGCCACTGCCGATCGACCGTGCCACCGGCCGTCATCACTTGTCCCGGGTCCTCGCCGACTTGCTGCCGCCCTCCGTTGCCGCCGGTGAGCCCTCCCCTCCTCTCTCCCTCTCTTTCCCTTTCCACCGTGATCGCCGGAGCCGTCGCCGTCGTCGCGCCTTCGCGCGTTCCGGTCACCGCCGACGTGTGCCCGTTCGCCGTTGCCACCGCCTCGCCGTCGCCATTGCAGTCCCGTCGCTGCCGGCGCGTCGCCACGCCCGTAGCACGTCGTCGCCATCGCCCTCCCTCTCCGAGCCGGCGCTGCCCTCCTCCCGGCACGGCCGCCGTCCCCGTCGCCCGTCGGTTTGCGTCGCCGGTTCGCCGTCACCCACCGAACCTCGTGCCGCTCGCCGTCGTTCGCCGGATGCCGTCGCCGCCTTCCTCTGCTTGGTCAGCGCCGTCATTCCCCTCCTCCCTCTATGCCCCGGGTCGCCGACCGTTGGTCCCCACCAGTCGGGCCTCTCATCCCTCTCCCCACTCGCTGCCGGGTGGGCCCGGCATGTCAGCCAGCCGGCCTCCCTCTCCCCTCACTCGTCCCTATGGGCCCCATCTGTCATCCCCTCGCCTCCCATCTCTCCCACCGACAGGTGGCCCCCACCTGTCGGCGCCGCCCTCCCTCTCTCCTCGCTGACGTCAGCAACCCTATTAATTTCGCAATAATTGATTTAGGACTACTCTGTTTAGTTTAAAAACCCAGAAAACTTCTAAAATTCATAAGTAATTTATCTAGTCTCCGTTTAGGCCCATTCAAATTTCATTAAATTCATAAAATTGTCAGGAATCCATTAAAAATACTTTCTTTTACTGTTTCAGTAGAGTTTATGCTTGTTTTATTTATTTTTCTGCTTTGTCGCTTAGATTCAGACCCCGCCGAAGAGCCGGTTTATTTCGAGATCGTCGCCGAAGTACCCCAGGGGTCAGAGCAAGGCAAGTGGCACTCATCTTTGATCATATTGAACCTATTACTGCAAATTCTCTGCTTTATTTATTCAAATATGCATTGTTTTAATTAAAGTATTTACTGTATTTATTTTCCGAGTAATCCCTATTATTATGCCGTTGTTTACCCAACTTTATTCATGCTAGACCAGGGGTAACTTGACTAGAGTTAGGCCTAGGTTAATGCTTAGCCGTGCTTAGATCAAGTAACTCATGGGATCATTTAATAATCATGATTAGCTCTGAATAGCTGTAATAATGATTCATTACCCGGTTCGGGTTAATGCCAACTAAAATATTGCTAATGGTGGGTCGTGGGTGCTTGGTTTTGAGAATCGCACCCATGACAATTAAGGACCGGTTCGCAGGAAACCCTGGAAGTTATTTCCATGTTAACCACAAGCCAGAATGGGCAACGGTGGGATTTGGAGTGTAATTGGTTGCAAACTATTCGACGTACCCAGGCAAGGGCAAGCGTGATGGAGTATGGATGGGAGTCGTGGTGTAACGATGGCCTATGCTGCTTTCGGATTCACCTAGGCACAAGAGGGGCATGCCCGACTTGGTTTAAAGGAGGGGGCGAAACCTGAAGTGTGGTGCGACTGAATAGGGAGGGTTATGCAACGGGTCCTATCATAGTTCCCTTTCCGGTGTGCCATGGTGGTATGTCGGCGCACGTTTAAGTGTAGTGGGACTATGTCTTGTAGGTACAGTAGTACACCTCTAATCAGAGTAAATCTATTCGAATAGTCGTGCCCATGGTTAAGGGCGAGCTGCCAGCTTCACTGTGATTAGTTAAACCTTTAATGACCTGGGTAAACTGGCTTTCGCTTGGGACTACTGCCACGTGGTGTAACGTTGAGTAGTAGTTGGGCATGTCGCAACGTGGTGTAACGTTGAACAATGTTGTAGTATTTTACAACTGTTATTTACTTACTCTTTAATTTATTTAATTACTTTTATTCAACTTAATCTCTGTTATTTATTTTAGTGCTGCTTTATTGAAATTAACCCTAAACCTGCCCTTGATGACCCTTATGCATCATTTAGTACCCTCTTTTTCGTGCTACTTGTT
Source organism: Oryza brachyantha (assembly GCF_000231095.2). Lineage (NCBI taxonomy): Eukaryota > Viridiplantae > Streptophyta > Magnoliopsida > Poales > Poaceae > Oryza > Oryza brachyantha. The sequence goes on from NC_023165.2 coordinate 21,920,001, forward strand.
GAGTACGGTGGTTTGTACTCAGCCTTGCTCAATTTCCCCCTCCAGAGCTAGAAGTTGAGTCCGATGGAGGAGACTCTCAGGAGTGAGCTGGCCTACCGTCGAAGCTTTGCCTGTGGACTGGAGCCGTATCCGCTGGAGCTAGCCTACTTTTTTTCCGCTGCATTTTCGTTAGAATAAGTGTTATTTTCAGTTGTTTCTAAGAACGATGGTTATGTAATCAACATTGTCTATTTGTATACCCTGGCTGGTCCTAGACAGGGATTTTAATACACAATTAAGTTTAGAAATTCGTGTGAGAAATTTCTAGGCATGACAGTTTCCTATCCATTCGAAGCAACATCGTCGTTGTCGTGTCCATCAGCAGCATCCTCGCTGTGGCCGTGGCCGCGACCACATCCTCTGCCCTCCTGAACCCCTCCAGCAATGTCGTGTGGAAGTCGAGGTCCAGCTCAGCCAATCGCGTCTCGTTCATCGCATACGGTCATGTCCGCTGGTAGTCTCCACCCTTGTTCCACTCTCTGCCCTCGAAGTGCAACGTCGGCAGCAGCTTCTACGTGATCACTACGTCGTCGAACCAGTCGGACCGCGTCGGGGAACCAGTCACCCTCTCGTCGACGTGGTGGGGGGAGGACGAGCGGGTGGCCAGAGGATATGGGAGGACCAGACACGTGGGTCCATGTCACTTTTCACGAGCAATCAACAGTGACATGCCATGTAGGCAAAAATTGACAAATAGTCAAGGAAACGACTATCTTCGATAGTAAATTTGTAAGACCAAAACTGACAATGGTATTTGGAAAGTTGACAAATACAAAAGTGGCAAGTAGTTAAATTTTCCTGTAGATTTGGGCGCAACCTTGCTAGTGAATCTATCTCGTGTTGCAATTTGCTCTCATTGCAGATTCACCCACTAGTTTCCTTGAGATGATTACTCCGTTTTCATAATATAAGTCTTTTGTAGTGATGTCTAGATTTTAATATATTTTTTTTCTATATGTTATAAAACCGGTCCCAAAGTCATCATCAGAAATGAACGTGGATAGGCCGGTGCTGAGTTTTTCGGGGCCCATGGCCAACCCAAGAAGCGCAGCACAGAATCACTTGATCAGCGTGATACCTTGCGTGAGTGAGGGAGGCAGAGGCAGTTCCAGCGCGGTTTCCGTGTCCCTTCACGGCAAACGCCTCCCGCCCGTACTCCCGCAGGGTAAAACGGGGGAGAGGAACCGCCACGAAAGCGCCCCGGATTCTAGATTCTTCCAAGTGGGGCCCACCCCCCTAACTTTATACGCGCCCACCCGCGTCCGGTGCAGGTCATCGTCGTCTCCCATCCCTTCATCGTCGCCTCCCCGCCTCCGCCGCGTGGCCTCGCCTCGCCGTCGGACGGATCGAGCGAGCCACGCCCGCCGCCATCTCTCCGCGCATCGCGGATCCCCGCTCGCCGGGAGGGGAGGAGGTGAGGACCGTCGTCTCTGGTCTCGCCCGTTCGCTGGGTTGGACTGCGCGCCGTGATCTATCGCTGGGCTTTAGGGTTCGTTTTGCTTGGTTTGCGTGCGGGCGCGACCCGTTCGGTTCGGAGCTCGGTTTGGTGGTCGATTGGGAGGGGTTCCGGGCGATTCGGGCTTAGATTGGCTTGTTTGGAGCGATCTGTTTGCTAGTTTGTCATACGCGCGCGTCTCCGTGGGATCAGAGATTGTTTCCCTTTAGTGAATTGGGACATTTCGTGGGGGAATTGTTGGCATTCCCTCCTGGAAGGTTGGTGAAAATTTTTAATTGCCGTGCGACTACGGTAGAGATAGATCTTATTGACAATTCCGTGTTTTTGCCGATATTTGCGGGTTCATTCATTTTCTTTCGCGTGTGAATCCTGCAAAGCAACGTGGGAGGATTTTTTTATATAATCGTTTTCCTTGAATTGTTTCTTCTAGTTTGCTAGATTAATTCCATCTTTGTGAATCATAAGCATCTAGAAGATCATATAATTGTTTGGGACAAAAATGAGGTGGTTGGGAGGGTTGCAGATCATCAATCGGCCTACTGATTGCAGAATCTTACTAATTGGGGAATCTTTCTTGGTGGTGTTCTTGCCTTTTGGGAGGCCACATAATGTTTTGATAATAGCAACCTACTGCTTGGGGGCAGTAGGCAGTATTTTACTCGGTAGTGTATTCTCTCAGTTTGTGCTAGCTAATTCTAGCATTGTTGCTGATTATAGTTTTTTTGTTTGGCAATTGCAGCTTCTTGCACTTTGAAGAAACAACAAGATGGCAGCCAATGTTGGGGAATCCACGAGCAGCGGCAGCAATAGCGATGCAGCTGGGGGGAGCTTTGAATGCAATATCTGCTTTGAATTGCCACAGGAGCCAATAGTTACTCTCTGTGGCCACCTCTTCTGCTGGCCATGTATTTACAGGTGGCTACACGTCCACGCACACTCTCCAGAGTGCCCGGTATGCAAAGCTGTAGTTGAAGAGGATAAGCTCGTTCCCCTTTATGGACGTGGGAAGGACCGTGTCGATCCAAGGTCAAAGAACATACCTGAGGCTGACATCCCTAACCGCCCGACTGGCCAGAGGCCTGCGACAGCTCCACAGCCTGACCCTAACGCCAATTTTGCTAACGCTAATGCTAATGCCAATCCATGGTTCATGGGCACTGGAGTACCATTGGCCAATGCACGGTGGGGGAATTATGCATTTTCAGCCGCATTTGGAGGCCTATTCCCTATGCTGAGCTTCCAAGTGCATGGATTTCCAGATGCAAATCCATATGCACAGCCTGCTGGTTTTCACTATGGGTATGGTGGCCATGGCCATGGATTCCATGGTGGCCATATGGGGCATGCTCATGGTGTACCCCGACAACAAGCACCGCTTGGGCAACAGCAGCAGGCAGACATCTACCTGAAGGCCCTGCTAGTCATGGTTGGAATTCTTGTGATTGCAAGCCTTCTTGCATTTTAAGATTGGTAACAGATTCACCTGGAGATAGAAGATGGTAAAAGAATTGCGAGCATATTACTGTGGCGTTGTGGTGTGTTATCTTGCTACCAAATGTGGCATAAATTATTTAGCATATTTACATGAAGTGTTCATAGAGTATTTGTATTTAGTTCTAGGATAGGCATCTGCATCTTACAGCCTCATATATACTATAATTAGGTGGAACCATTTCTTTTCTTTTGACTCTTTTGATGGATATGTTGTACAATTGTTGGGATGTTGTCTCCACATGTTGTATACATGCAAGAATATTAGTTCTTCCCCTTCTCAAGCTCTTGCTGGAAGTCTGCACCAATTTCCAGCTTATATACATTGGCACTTGACAGTGAATGTGCTATCTTATAGTTATGAACAGAAGATAATAAATATATTGTTGCTAAGAGTTCCTATTTATATATGTCATTGCGCCAGGAATAGCAGATTAGGGTTGAGTTTGGATTGTTTGCCCCTTCACTGTTTTCTCAATCTATTCTGGGATTTATGTGCTGTCACAGATGATTCGTACTTTTCCTGGCTGCTACTGTTACTATGTTATCCCAAATGTGACATGTCCAGCTTAGGATTATGGACTATCACAGGCATACATCTAAGGTCCCTTTGAATCACATAAATGGAAAAATAGAGAAATAGTAAAAACATAGGATTCTGAAAAGAATATACGTGTAAAATAAAGAATTGCAATACATAGAAAAAACTTAGGAATGACCGTTCGATTGAATCACAGAAAAACATAGTAATTTAAGAGGGCTTTAGAGCTATGGGGAGAAGAAACATGAGGTAGGAACTCATGTTTATTTTTTTCCAAAATCTCTATATAATTGTTCAATCCATAGGAATTTCAAAAGAAAAAAGATAGGATATAATCATTTGTTTTAAGGCTCTCATAGAAATTTATTCCATAGGATTAAAATCCTCTGAATTTCCTATGTTTTTTCTATAAAGCAAAGGGGGCCTAAGCTCTCAGGACGGTATGATTTTCTGAAACTTTACTCATCAGCATTTCTTAAAGATCATTTCTGAAAACGTCCTCCATCAGTATTTCTTAAAGATCTTTTCTAAATCAACTGTTTACTTTTTAATATTTGATTCATTTGTGTGTGCGTCGGGAGTAATTGTCATAAACCCAGTCATCCATCATCATCATCTTTATAAAGAACTGGGCCTTATCCAGAATGTACGTGGGATGATCACTTGCAGGTTTTTGCCCTCTCATAAGATTATCGGATATTTCAACGGGAGAGATTCGGAAAAAATAAAAAGGAATGGTTGACTGCTTATTTGGAGTCGATTTCGAACCTCTCACAATCATGTGGCTTGACAGGTCGTACCGTCCTCTTCAGAAAAAAAAGGGCTGTACGAGTCGTACGGTTGTGATCCAGCAAGTTTTTGCTTGACTGCTCGGTTAAAAGCATCTATAAGAGCAAGAGCATGCTAATATTTTATTTTTCAAAAACTTGTATTAGATTTATCTTAAAAATATTGGGCATAAAAATTATACACTCTTCTAACATAAATCTAAAAATGAATAACTTGTATTATAAACATATATTTTTTCCCCAATTTAGAATACAAAGTGAGCTAATTTTAGGTATATGTAAATATTAGTAATATATTTGGTAGCTTGTTGGATATATATTTTCTAGCTTAATTTCTAAAATTGACATCTCTTGGAGATGCTCTAAGTCACTGTGGCTTACATCCTTTCCCGGTTATGACAGCCTATAAGTCAAAATTTAAATTTCAAAATTTAATTTTAGACTTTTGTGGGTTTTTTGTTATGGTTTATTTACCACTTTTCCTTTTGAGTTGTTATGGACACGTTTATAAAAGTTTAGTAATAAATTATTTTTTATTTATAAAAACGTGTTTTTCCCCTAAAAAGCGAAACTACGAGAGGCTGAGTCCATCAAAAACCAAGCATGTCTGAGGTTCTCTCAAATTGTCTAACATCGTCATCTTTTTCTTATATTTATACTTATGAGCTAAAATTTAAAACTTTAACTTTAAATTTAGAATTAATTTGAAGTTTTTTCAAGTACTATATTTTGAGTCTTTCTTTTTAGATCGCTAAAACATATTTATAAAATTTTTATTCATAAATTATTTTTTGTTTACAAATATCCCGTTTGGTTTTTTTCTCTTAGAGAACAAACAATGACCCCTAAAACTTCGCCTCGCATCCTCTAACATTACAAAACAACGTTAGAGAAGCAAAGTGAGGGAAAATTTGCAGAGAACTGTTGCAGTTCCACACTACGATATTATGGTGAATCACGGTGGTAGAAAAATAATAAAGTTATTGTTTTATACCGTAGCACACCGCTTTAGTATAGAGATTTATATTTATTCATTCTAAAACGGACTGTTTAGATTCTTCCAATATCACGACACTATTTCTTCCTACATTCACCGTGCAAACTCAGAGGACGACATAGGGATTTAGAGTCATTCATCCCAAAACGGACCGTTGAGATTGATACTATTCTTTCATGCATTTACCGTGCAAACTCAGAGGAGGCAAAGCACTGAAACTCCTTATTGATACGTTTTCTGTCAAAACTCCTTATTGACTTTTCTGTCAGTGATTAATGTGGTTAGGAAATGAGATGGTGGTAGCACATGAATGCGCTTCCGTCCCAGGTCATTTCTTAACCGGAATTCCCTTTCTTATGATAGAATTGGAGCTGTCCGATGGGTTGTATGTTTTTCTTCAACTTTTTTTAGTCTCTATCACATCAAATATTTAAACACTAATTAGAAGTATTAAATATAGACTATAATAAGACTCATCTCATACTCTTGACTATTTCACGAGACGAATCTATTAAGCCTAATTAGTTCATGATTAACGATTGTGATGCTATAGTAAACATTTGCTAATTGTTAATTAATTAGGCTTTAAAAATTTGTCTAATAAAATAATCTTTATTTATATAATTAGTTTTGTTATCAGTCTATATTTAATACTTACAATTAACGTCTAAATATTTGATGTGATAAGTGATTGGATCCAAACGGCCCCTAAGTGCGGTATTTACAGCCGATTCTAAAACTTCCACAATCTTATGTACTGCCTCGATGCCAACCTGTTTTAGCAAACAAGGGCGCGCGCGCGCACACAGACACGCACATTTTTTTTCCTTGTGCACGTCCGTTGGACGCGAAGGGCGTTGAAAAAATTCGGCCGAGGCCCAGAAGAACCAAGCCACGACGCAATCCGGCGATGGAACAGCAGCCTGCCATATCTGGAAGAGAGAGGGGGCAAAAAAAAAAAGAGCAAAGCTCTCGCACAATCCGCCAAGATAGCTACTGTTGCTCTGTTTGCAATCCTACCGCTGCAGAAACCACCACCACCACCACGACGATCGCAACACACCATTGCTGGCCACGGACCACGATGGTGAAACCGAAACCGAAACTGAAACTGATCTGCGCAGCAGCAGCAACAACGACAACAAAAAGAAACAGCGCCCTCCAGTCCAGGCCGCATGCAGCGGCGATGGCGCGATCGGCTGCGCGTCGCCGCGGGGAAGCTTCCTCCCTCCGGAAAGGGAAGGCGAGCGCGGCGCGGGCGCGGGGACGCACGCACGTATACGACGCGGGGTTTGGACCTGCGCTGCGAGGAAGGGAAAGAGGGCGAAGTGGGTTGGGCAACTGTGGCCTCGCTCGTAGTGGAGGCGCCACTGCCTCTGCCTGCCTCATTACTGATTACAATCGTTGCTGTGCATATGTTAAAGCATCATTAATGTATATAGACTACTTTGGTCTATATAGATACAACCCATATAGATGGTCTTTTCTATTTTAATTTACACAGTGTATAAAGATAGCAATAGACACAAGGTCTTAGCTCTCGGAAGCAGTTTTTTAGCACACGGGTGTATGTACACTCGTTGCTTGCATGTCATCTAAATAGTCATCAAAAAATATGAAAAAATTTAATAAGATAGTTTAATATGAGTTATATCACTCCACCAACATGCAAGTTTAAATTCAACTTCTATGAGTTATAGCAAAAAAAACAAAAACAATTATGAATATGCGTATACTTATTTCAGTTTAGTTTGTTTTTTTTCTATAACTTGTAGAAGTTGAATTTAAACTTGTATGTTTGTGGATTGATATAACTCATATTAATCTATCTTGTCAAATTTTTTCATATTTTTAATGACTATTTAGATAGCATGTTAAAAACTGTTTCCCCTTAACTCTCTCACAAGAGAGAAGAGAGCTAATATATTTTAATCCATATAGATAGTACTTATAGCTAAAGGTAGCTCATCATATGTTACTTCATAATAAGGACCACTTTTGATGCATACTGTGATGTCACTGTGACTAATCCAGTCCGGGAGGACTTCTACGATCACCATGGTCATAAAAATTCAAAGTTGATGTGATTAACGAATAAACTATCAGCTTATTAAGCATGGTTAGTGATTCAGAAAGGATTAGCTGATGGGTGTATCCCAGTGATACTGCCATATCAACATGGTTAACCATATGGATTTAAGATGTTTAATTCGATCGCTTTTCTGCTTACAGCTTGCCGGGTCAATCAGCTTCTCGTGGTCGATTAACCGAAATCAGTTGACGAACAGTTGGCGGTTTTCTTTGACGGTGTGGCGGCAGTGCATTTGATCCTGACTCCTGTACTCTCTCCAGATCGGTCCACAGATTGACAGCTAAGCTAAACTTTTAGTACTCTACTACCTCCAAAATTTGACGGTTCAAAAGCTGAAGAACTGTCCAGTTTCTCATGCTGGTAGCAGTCGTACCGTCGTCCTGCCTCTGACTCCAACGCTGACTTCGAATTTACAAATGGCCAAATGGGCAGATCACCCTGGAAAAGCCATGATCAGATCACACTGTGGTGGTTTACGTACCTAATTCCGAGCCTAATAGTTGACGACCAAGTTTAACGGCTTGACCTGCTCGTCAAAGCCCATCTCGTCTTTGGACTTGGCATGTGCATAAGCTCCATTGCAGCTTTGCTCTCTTCGTGAGACATGCATGTGTTAGAATAGGTTTTGGGTTTGGATTTGGATTGGGATTGGGATTGGATTGTTAGGCGGCAGCTGGTTCAGGTAGAGGTTACAGTAATGGGAGACAAAGTTGCAGAGATTGCGACGTCGTTCTGTGTTCGTAGGATGGGGACTGACGGTGGATTTGGGGTAGTGCGTGGTTGCAGAGAAATTTGGCACGCTATGACCTACCGGCACATGAAAACTCGATCGGTTTTAGACGGAGCTGGTTATCAGTTTAGCGTCTTTGATTAACAAGTTGGAGAACTTTAGGAGGATAAAAATTATAATCCCCCGTTACGGTCTAGTTCTAGAATCACCATCGAAACCAAACACAAAAGAAAGATCTAAATCAAGGATAACACTGAGACATGATATTTGTTAGCGAAGTTCTGCTGCAACCTACTCTCAAAAATGCGTCATCAAGAAATCTTTCCTTCGCCTATACTACAACCATTGTGCGATTAAAATACATGTATCTCTATTTAAATGAGAGTCTATCATAATAGTTCAACTCTATTTTTGTTTTCAACATCTATGGTAACTTCAACTCCTAATTTATATCCGACTAAATACATATTCCATGTAAACTCTCACGCTCTTCAGTTTTAGACAGTTTTCTGAATCAATCTTAAAATTACGGAGAAGGTTGGCAACGTACATCAGATCAACTGTTGTCATATTTGAGAACAAAAAAAAATTTATAAATAATATTAAACTTAAAATAAATTATGATAAAAGAACCTTATAATCAACTCTAAATTTAAAATTTATAAGCAAAAGAAAAAACTGACAGGCACTATTACCAACAATTGACAGCAGGATGGTTAATTACTTGTTTCATGTTTTACATGGTTTGAGATATCTTTGACTTCATGTAATTCATTTTCATTTATTTGTTTTACTTTACCGAGGATCAAGACTGACGAGAGATCGATATTGACTTAGTTTTTTTTTGGCTAATTTAGTTGAGCATGGACAGAGATATCGACATGATGCACCTCAAAACGATATACTTTACCACTCCTCTCTGTCTCTGAACTTGTTGGTCATCCACGTGAAAAAAAGCCACCGTTTTTACCTAGCTGCCCGCCCATGTTTAGCATATCGGATCCTCATTCTCCGCGTCGTTTTCTCGAGATCATTCAGATCTGTAGAGCTTTCCATGGGAGCAGCCTCCTCTGTCGCCTCATGATTAAGATGCTGCTTGTGTAGTTGTGTGATGTCTTCGTCGTCTCAGCTCGTCTCCTGGCAGCTCTCTCTGCTATGTGTCGGTGCATCATTCTGTGTGGTTTTTAACCATTTACGCAGGTTAATTAATCTCCTATTTGGTTAGTTAATTTGCTTGCTTGTGTGAATTGATGTTAGGTAGGGAGGAAACATTAAGGTTATGTCCTCTTATTCAGATTATTTTTATTTATTTACTCGGCATTTTCGCACAAGTTTCCAGAACCGATAAAGAGGTATTTTTTTTAAAAAAAGTTTTCATAAAGAAGCACATCAACTCATCTTTCTAAAATATATTTTTAATTTTATAATAATTAATTACATTGATTATATCATTAAATAGCTATAAAAAACCTGAACATTTTTTATCTTTTATTAGAAAAAAATACAGCCTAACTAGATATAGAGGAGACAACGAAGTTTTCATAAAAGAGTGCATCGACTTATCTTTCTAAAATATATTTTTAATTTTATAGTAATTAATTACATTGATTATATCATTAAATAGTTATCATAAAAACTAAAACATCTTGTATCTTTTATTGGAAAATAATACTACCTCCATTTTATAATGTAAGATTTTCTAGCGTATCCTAAATTCATATAGATATCAATGAATCTAGACATATATATAAACAATATACATTGGTTAACAGATGAATCTAAGCATAGCTAAAACTTCTTACATTATGAAACGGAGGGAGCACCGTCTAACTGGATATAGTGGAGATAACGAAGGCTCATGAGTATTGGATAAATGCTTTTGCAGGTTATGGAGAGCTATACTGGGTATATAATATACTCCAGTTATATGTATATAAACGGTGTGCATTTGAAGATTTCACATTACTTGTAGTGCTACGCGGCTATGTCACGAGGATTTCAATGACAGCATTTAGATTATCATGAAGTTTCCAAATTATTCTTCTTTCTTTTCTTCTTACAGGTTTGACAGGGTCAGCGAAGTTTCAGTAAATATTTGTATTTTTTTTCCTACTATTGTCAAGAGACCCATTGAGCCATGGCCACTGAAATATAAATACGGCAATCCAAATAATTTAGAGCAATTTTATAGTACTTGATAAGTTACATGAGGTATCACTTTTTTATGTAAATTTTGGTATCTCTCGGTATCTTAGATACTAGGAGGTAATAAATTCTACACTAAAATTTTGATACATCTCGGTATCTACTCAAGTATTATAAAATTACTCAATAATTTATAGTTAACTTTTTTTGGTAAGTGTATTTCAACTGTTTAATAAAGATAAGGCAGAATCAACGTATACTGAAAAAAATACTCCAAAGTCAGCTCTAAGACTTTAAAATATAAATTTTAGATATAATTCGCAAGAGCACAGCGACATGCTATGTGGCTTGCAGTGCATTCCAGAAATTGGGACTGTGCTTTGGCATATGAAAAAAAACGCTCTCTCATCACGATCCAACGCTGATCCTGCAGGCTCATGATCGATTATTTGTTTATGAATTTTGTTACTGTACAGGAGTGGTATGACAGGCATCTGTAAAGGGTTTCATTTTTCTTTTGCTTATACTTATAAACTAAAATTTAAATTTAAATTTTAAATATGAAGTTAAATTAAGATATTTTTATCGTAGTTTATTTTTCAATCTTTGCACTTAGATCATAAAAACACACGTATAAAAATTTCATTTGTAAATTATTTTTTTTTACAAATACATGTCGTTTGGCTTTGATTGGCTTTGATGACCAAGCATCATGCGCTAACACGTGGCACGTTCTTACAGGGGCCCCATCTACAGCTAATGTGCAGTATTCCCTTCTCCCTCACCATCACCGACAAAATGCTAATGATCGCTTGAATGTTAAGAACACAGGAAGAAATTAAACCGGTGGAAAACGTATAATGTGGTGCTCCTACTCAGTACAATTGTAGGCAATAAGTAAAAAAAACGTGTGGAAAAAACAAATCATTTAGGGCGTCCTTGATCTTAGAAAAAACATAATCATTTTGTAGGATTTAAATCCTATAATAAAATTTCATGTTTGGTACTTTGAAACAGAGAATTGAGACTACAACTATCTTTTAAAATTTCTATGGAATATTTCAAACCAACGAGATTTTAGAGAAAATTTAGCAGAGTTTTTAACCACATGGATTTTTCTAGGAGTATATCGCTCTCCTCTGATTCTCATGCTTTTCCCGTATTCCTTTTTTATTGTATGTTTTAATTGTTTGTTTGACAGTTATATTGATGTCAAAATCCTATGTTTCAAGGGCTCCTTACTAGGAACAAACTTCATCCAAACTTCAAACTGAAATGTATAACATAACTTTTCCAAATCTTAATAAAAATCGGTTGGCATTGTTTTTGGCCAACCCACTAGAAAATATTTTCTCCAGGTTTTAATATTTTGCATGGTTAACCTTCAGGATATACATTTAATCACTCGTTTTGTTTAAAATTATGTAAACATGCAAATATACCAGTATCTTTAATAATAAAATAAATCATAACAAAATAAAAAAATATTATGTGATTTAAAATAAGATGAATGATTAAACATATTTAACAAGATAACGATATCCAACATTAACAACTATTTAGACTACCTAACATAACTTCATTTGTGGTGCTCATTATTCTAGTTAACACAAGTGCCACTCTTTATCGGATGGTCTCAATCTCCATTAAACAACTCTCCATGAGGTAAACATGTAAAAGTCATAACAATCCTATTGCTAGGCATGATTAATTATCCTCTTTAGTAGTATCACACGCAATTTTTTACTCTGAAATAGCATACGCGCTAAAGCTAGGTGTATTAAAAAAAATGCCAATACGCCAGTAATCACAGCGTCACGCAAAGTAGCATTTAACCACTTCCTTGATCACGCATCCATTCCAAAATCTCGAACTTGTAAGAGAAGTCAGAATACCTTAGCAGTTAACAACCCCGTGCTCCCTCCGTCCCTAAATACGTTTGACGTCGTTGAATTTTTTATTCACGTTTAACTATTCGTTTTATTTAAAATTTACATAAACATTAATTACTTTTATATCATTTTATTTATTATTAAATATACTTTTATACACATATATAACTTTACATTTTTTTAAAAAATTAAATAAGATAAATAGTTAAACATGTAAAAAAAACATGTAAAAAGTCAACGGCGTTAAATATTCAGGGAGATAGTATTTAGGGTGAAAAGAGGATGCGTATCCATAGCCAGCGATAGCACCATCTACTCTGATATATGCGAGAGAGTAAAGTGATTCGGGATATTATTGTTATGGTGTAATTCAAATTGTTTATAAATAATATGTTGCTCCGTCATGTTAAAAATATTTATAAGATTTAATTAAACTTTTAAAATTCTGATCATTCATAATTTCTTAAATGATTAGTTTAATTACAAAGTAAACTAAATGATAAGTATATACTCTCCTCAGAAAAATACTACTATCAACTATCATAAACTTATTATATTTTATAAATTTATTAACATAAAATTATTTGTTAAAATCTTAGAAGTTATCTGAAACGACAAATCTTAGAAGTAATTTTTATAACCGAGACACCGTTAAACTTGCTCTTCCTACCAATACTGGTCACATGTCTGAACACGCTTTCTTCGGTCCTAACACTCCAAGCCTTTGACAGTTTGACCCGAGTTTGACGCGCCTCCTCTCCACGCGCCGCGCCGTATATAAAAACGCGCCCGCCCGCCCGCGCTCTCACACACGACACGGGAACACGAGAGCATTTTGGACAAGCAAATGAAGCGAAAGATGTCGCGGACTCCTCTCATCGTCTTGCTGCTGGTCTGCGCGGCGGCGGCGGCGGCCCTGCCGGAGTACAGGGAGGCGCCGCACTTCACCAACTCGGCGGCGGCGCAGTGCCCGACGCCGCTGCCGGCGACGGACGCGGACGCGGCGTGCTCGCCGCACGCGGCGGTGCACGTGGCCATGACGCTGGACGCGTCCTACCTGAGGGGGACCATGGCCGCGGTGCTCTCCGTGCTGCGCCACGCCTCCTGCCCGGAGTCCGTCCACTTCCACTTCCTCGCCGCGGCCGGCGGCGCGTCGGGCTCCGGCTCCTCCTCGGACGCGGTGCGGGAGCTGAGGGACACCGTCCGCGCGTCGTTCCCGTCGCTGGCGTTCCGGGTGTACCCGTTCGACGAGTCCCGCGTCTCCGGGCTCATCTCCACCTCCATCCGCGGCGCGCTCGACCGCCCGCTCAACTACGCCCGCTCCTACCTCGCCTCCACGCTCCCCTCATGCGTCCGCCGCGTCGTCTACCTCGACTCCGACGTCGTCCTCACCGACGACATCGCCGCGCTCGCCGCGACGCCGCTCCCGGGGGAGACGGCCGTCGCGGCGCCCGAGTACTGCGGCGCCAACTTCACCGCCTACTTCACGCCGGGATTCTGGGGTAGCCCCGCGCTGTCGGAGACGTTCGCCGGGCGGCGCGCCTGCTACTTCAACACGGGGGTGATGGTGCTCGACCTGTCGCGGTGGCGGCGCGCCGGCTACACGGCGCAGATCGAGGAGTGGATGGAGCTCCAGAAGCGGGTGCGCATCTACGAGCTGGGCTCGCTCCCGCCGTTCCTCCTCGTGTTCGCCGGCCGCATCGCCGCGGTCGACCACCGCTGGAACCAGCACGGCCTCGGCGGCGACAACTACCGCGGCCTCTGCCGCGGCCTGCACGCCGGCGCCGTCAGCCTGCTGCACTGGAGCGGCAAGGGGAAGCCGTGGGACAGGCTCGATGCCGGGAGGCCGTGCCCGCTCGACGCCGTCTGGTCCAAGTACGACCTGCTCCGGCCGGCCGCCGGGATCGAGAGCTCGTGATCAACTGAGCGTTCGCCTCTTTTTTTTCTTGGTCGGATTAGAAGCCATGTGTTCGTTCTTTAGTTTGCTTTTAGATGTTCATATGTCATCAGAATGTTTATACCAAGTGTACATATTTGGTTTAGAGGAATAAACAGAGACGATGAGAACTTTTTTTGATCCAAAGTTCTGAGTTTTTAAATTCAAATTTCTGTAACTTTTGTGCCTTGTGCGTGTTGTTTTCGTTTGGCATGTATGCATTGTTGTTGTTTTTTTCTAAAAAAAATTATAATTTTGTCTATATTTCTCCAAGCTAAGCTAAGCTAACGGTAAATAATTAATGGCTGGTGGTATAACAGGGTAAGATAAAATCTCTCAGTTGCCTACTTGCCTGATCTTTAACCATGTTGCTTGTGCATATATATGTTTATTGAAACATTTGTCTCATTGTTTTCAATCAATTTGGCCAGTTTTTAATCACGAAAATTGCGAGTTTTTTTTTCTTTAATGAAAGCCTATGTTCTTTTATGCCTCCACTGATTCTGGGCTTGATTAGTGGTGAAGGCTCGTTTTTAGCATAACGAGTGAGAGTGATTGTCGGATCAGCTGATGCGACGGTGCCCCCTTGCCATTTTTCTTTTGGGGCTCTGCTTTGCTTTATCTTTATGCTCCCACGCCAAGTTATTTATTTACATCCACTCACACTTTATTAGCTTAGATATAATTAGATTTGGAACAGCATCCATCTGCCCACCGTGGATTTCAGAACCAATAAAATTAGAGAAAATGTGAGTTGTAAAAGGATGATTAATTTAGTGCAGCGCTTTTATTAATTGTGATGTTTGCTTTAGTGCATTTGAATAATTTAAATATTCTTGTCTTACAACCTGTCTAGTTGTCATGGCCTGACAATAATTGAATAGCTTCGATTTGTTCCATAAATTAAAATTTTGCCTCAAACTAACTAGTTATATAACCCAATAATAAACTAGTCCACTGTCTGCCGATGCAAACTTGTACATGAAAAAAATGCAATATAAAGTTTATGTTTTCAGATTAATTTGGTTCTAGTTTCATAGTGCGTTTGACAAATTTTAATCTTCTCCATTTTGCTTTACTACTTATTACGGCTATAAATTCAGAAGAATCTTTTGTTTAGTTATCACCTTACAGTTTGTCCAGTTGCCACGGCTCGCTAACTAGCTACTACCTTCGTTTCATATTATAAAATATTTTAGTCTTGTCTAAATTCATTAATATATATATATATGTAGATTCATTAGCATCCATATGAATCTAGGTAAGACTAAAAAGTTTTGTATTATAAAACGGAGGGAGTGGTAACTAAACTTCTTTAGCGTGTTCAAAACATGTTAAAATTACTGAGTGAATTAATTGCACGTTAAACCATGTATTATTAGCTTATTACAGATATTTCAATTTAGACTGAATTTTCACTCTAGCCTAGAGATTATTGTGCTCCTTACACATTGCACTGTAAAAGGCTGGATATGAGATAAAAGACTTTCATATCAATATAATTAAGGAGGGGTGAGGCTCAAACCTGGACCGGCTAGCCCACACCTTATGGTGCTAGCCGGAAGACCCCCATGTCTTTCTCACACACATTGCACTATCTTCTCAATGTGGTGCGGTTATAGCTATAATTCAAGCCTATGACATCGGTAGAGCTCGAATTTGAACTGGGCTTGTCTAGAGCTTAAAGGCTCGGGTCATTCCGTTGGTAGGAACGCAAAACCACAATGATAGGAAAAACTCTGGAATTGGATAAGATTGCATATGAAAAATACGAAATTGAAAAATACGGGAATAATATGACAAAAGTTGTCTAGAACATATGAATAGAGCAAAATACAGGATTTTTGCTATTTGAGTATAAAATATAGTTTTATTGTTTGATGAGTGTGATATGCCCATTTGAAGCCAAGTGCATTGATTTGTCTTCGACTTTTGAAAGGAAAAAATTCTTCACCTTTTATATTCCCGATTCCCTCCAGCCTGGAAAGGGTGAACAATACTCCAATTCTTAAGATTGAATCCTCCAATTTTTCTCTAAAATTCCTACGGTCCGAAGAAGCCTAAAATCTTGACATAGATCGAACCGCTGGTGGCTCAAGCACCAGCGTGGCATTACTGTAAGTACAGCTCGAGCTCTATCTAGCACAGGTCTATTGGAGTGGGCAAATTGAAACTTATATATGTATATATGCACCAAGTCAATCTAAAATTCTAAACAATAAGATAGTTATAACTTTTTTCTCTTTATCTTATTGATACTTATATCTTATATTTAAGAGGAAAAAGTACGAATTATCCACCTGAACTATCGTGGTCGGCCGAATTACCCCCTAAACCCGAAAACCAGACATCTTTCACCCTAAACTTTCAATACTGGGCAAATTACCCCCCTCGACCCAATCCAAGGTGGTTTTGTCCTACGTGGCGTACACGTGGCAGCCCAGTCAGCATTTTCTTTTTTAAACCATGGGGCCCACATGTCATACCCTCCCTCTTCCTCTCCCTCTCTCCTCCTTCTCCTTCTCCCTCTCTCGGGTGAACAGGCGAGGGCGGCGCACGGGGACGACCAGGCGGCGGGTGGGCGCTCAGCGCCGCGTGGGGACGGCCGGACGGCGAGCGGACGACTACGCGCGTGGGGATGACCGGATGGCGGGCGGATGCCCGCGCCACAACGAGCAGCAAGATAGGGTGGCGGCAAAGCGGAGGAAGGCGGTCATGGCAGGCGGGGATGGCCGGACGGCGAGAGGACGCGGGCGAACGGACGACGAGAGGGCACGGGCCAGTGGACGGCGGGCAAAGGATGCCGGCGGCGACAAAGCAGAGGACTCGCCGGCGGCGGGGATGAAGCGGAGGATGGCAGCGGCGGGTGGCGCCATCGATCTCGGCGCGCGGGGACGAGGACGAGGGCAGGTGGGGGCGAGGACGGTAGACGGCGGCGCGCGGGAGGGAGGACGGCAGACGGCGGCACCGCTGACACTGGAGTCGACCCGCTGCCCCCGTGCGACGCCGACCGCCCACCCGCCATCCGGCCGTCCCCGGGCGGCGCCGAGCGCCCGCCGCCGTCGCCCTATTCGCCCGAGAGAGAGGAGGAGGGAGGGAGAGGGCCGGAGAGGGAGGGTATGACATGTGGGCCCCACGGTTAAAAAAAAGAAAATGCTGACAGGGCTGCCACGTGTACGCCACGTAGGACAAAACCGCCTTGGATTGGGTTGAGGGGGGTAATTTGCCCAGTATTGAAAGTTTGGGGTGAAAGATGTCTGGTTTTTCGGTTTAGGGGGTAATTCGACCGACCGCGATAGTTCAGGGGGTAATTCGTATTTTTTCCTATTTAAAGAACGAGTGAAGTATTATAATAGAGCGAAACAGAGGGAGTAGCACGCATCATACCCGCACATCCGCTTCCCTCTATCTTCCCGCTCCCGCTCTCATCCTAATGTTAAATAAAAAAAAATACACCACCTATGACAAAAAAAAAATTCAATCCACTTCCCCTTCTCCTCCCCCCACTGCCTTTTTCTTTTCTTTCAGGCCAGTTCCTGATTGGCGATGAAAAAGGGTTTGTGTCCATGCTGATCCGGACACTGTTCCCGGCTTGGAACCGACGTGACTGCGTCGCCGGTCGAGTTGGTGAGAATCCAAAATCGCTTGCAGCAGCTACTCCAGGCCGTGCCGGGGTGGCCCGGTGCAGCCGGCCGTTCGGCCTGCACTTTTGGAGGCCACAAACCAGATGAGATCGAGCAGTGCCCAGCTAGCATATTTACCAGTCTAGCCAGCCTATCATCGGCGATCTTTCCCGATTTGATTTGCGGTGGCATCTCCACTCGATCGATCTCCTCCTCCCTCCCATCGATATATCTTTTTCTTCCTCGTGCAATCAAGCTTGTAGGAATACATATTATTAGGTCTGCCTAGTGATAAAAACTATTTAAAAATTTTAATTTCATCGATCAAATCTGATCACTGTTGTTGGATGATAATCTAAAGGCGTGCACGCAAGTCAAAAGGCTCATACACGCCCTTCCCCAACCCCTATGCATTATGCACATGTTTGACAGAAGAAAAAAAATAATCAAACGTTTGATCAATAGCACAAGTACATATTATTCTGTCTCTACGGTAGGAGTACATCGCAACTTTAGAATGAATTAAGCACGACAGTCTCGCAGCTAGGGGTGTAAGTGGGTTGGCCTGCGAACCCGCATATAGATCAACTAAGTGAGTAATCTAGTAGACAACCAGCTTAATTGGCTTATAAACGAGTTGTTAGGCCGGTACACATACACCCTTACTCACAGCGGCTGGACTTTGCTTGGCTTTAGAACGGCACCATGATGATCGACGAGCGGCGATGTTGTGCCATTATATTAATGTTGTTATAGTCATTGGCATTTATATTTTTTACGAATTATACACGTTTATGTTTACAGTGACTATATTACAGATTTACAGTAGAGTATGTGAATTCTGATCAACACTTCTGCATGCCGTTGCCCGGCTCGTCTCGCTCGCCACCACCTAGGACGGTTCACCGTTGTTGTGTGCAAGCAGAGTCGTCATCGTCGTCTTGCTAGTGCCGGAAATAGCGGCGATTGTTTAAGTTTTTCACGTAAAAGGTCAAACGCCATATTTACAATTATAAATAATTTACAAACAAAAATTTTATATATATATATTATTAGTGCTCTAAAAACCTACGCCGGAAAATAAACTGTAGTGTAAAAACCTCAAGATCAACTTTAAATTGAAGACTAAAAATTTAAAATTTTACTTATAAGTATAAGCAAAAGCTTTTAAAATTTTACTTATAAATATAAGAAAAACGAAACGAAAAGACACAGTGGTTTTGCATGCATGTCAGGGTTCTTCAAACTGCAGGTTACCGTAAGTTTAATTCTGTTGTGTGATCAGTTGAATCTCTGTGTTCCATGTCGTATTAATCTAGTTGATTTGGACTTAATTTTGTGCATTCCACTCGATGTGGGAGGATTGAAATAAGGGTTATGCTACCTCTGTTCCAACATATACGCAAATTCGACTATGTGATTGGACAAAGTGAAATATAAAGGGTTTTAGTTGTACACCTAAATAAGCATTTGTTTAGATTAGATACATTGTTGAAATCATTTATAATTTAAAATGAGGAGGCATTACCTTAATTTGTGCATGTAGGTGCCGCTGCCGGAATGTGTATTCGATTTATCTTGACAACTAAAAAGGCTGTAGCTAGGTCTTTCTGCGTGCAGTTTACTGGTTTATTTATCACTGAAATATTAGATGCAGTATGTATAATTGGGCTGTTACTGTAAACATGATTAAAGATAACAATAAGATGCACACTTTTTTGTCAAAAGAAAAGGTGCATGCATTACTTTTCTTTGCACGATCGATGTATATGCGTTGCGTTCTTTTTAACCTTTTGAGATTGAAAGAGATACATGCAGTGTTTATTGGGTGTCACATTTGTGAGATGTGAGAGTTCTATCTTGCAAGTTGTCAAGTGCGTACGTACGTACGTATATGGTATATGAATTATGATGATGAGTGAGCACAGAAGATTCGACTACGTTCATGGGTTCTTTTTTTCTTTCATGTCAGGTTATTTTCTGTTGGGCTCCATTGTGGCAGATCTACTAAATCCAATGAGGCCCATTAGTAGGCCCTGCGGCAGGAGCAGCAGGACAATCTATCACAGTCGGAAAAAGTCCATTTTACGTACCTGCAGTAAGGCCTGAATTTGAACCGCACAAAACCGGGATTCGACTGGTTCGTTGGCAAACGCTTGCTCCTTCGCCGCTGCATTGGTCCTTTGGTGCGAAGCCCTCGCTTACATTTCTCCATGTATGGTCCTTCTAATAATGAAGTCTTGCCAAAACCCTTCACCCATCTTGCCATGTTTTGTACTTGTTGCTTTGCATCGCAATGAAACCAATTGTGTTTATCTTTTTATCTTCATTAGACTAATCTGCTTATCAACTCAATAATTATATTAGTCCCTTAATCATTTGCCATGGAATCCATCGTTAAAAAAACTACACTTTCACCGTCCCTTAATCATCATGCTCGCTGCTAGAGATACACATCACCACACTATGCATTGGAGGTCAAGTGAGATGCTTAACAACATGATTAAGCTAGTGCTTAGCTTAATCATGTACACGTCACTAAGCATTATGTATTGGAGGTGCCTAACAGCCCAAATGCGGTTATCGTTGCTCTTCCCTTACGCTTTTTCCTCAACTCTGACGGGGAGGAGCGTGGGTGAGGCGGATAGTGCCGGTGCTTCGACAACTTCTCCCCACGGTGGCGTCAGTTGTCCTACTCAGACAAGGCACAGAGATACGCTTCCCATCCTACTCTAGCAACGCGTAGGGAAAAAGAATGACAAGCAATACACATGAGGGTAACGTGTTATTTTTAATGGTGCTAATTTCTGCATAAATATAATTGGCCTAATCACTCAAAAAGTGAAAAATTAACAAGTAGGGCAACGAAATACTCCCCCCGTCCTGAAAAGAAGTTATTTCTACCATCAACTTTTTATCCTAATTGAAGTTATTTCTCCAAATACCTCATCGTTCAACTGATCGCAACAATTCTCCATTTATTTTTCTCACCTACATTCACTTCTCAACCAATCATAATATTTCTTCAATCATTCTCACGTACTTTCTTAATCCCTATGCCTATCTCTAGAAATGATTATATTTTAGGACTAGGGTAGGTGGCGTTTCAATGGTTGCATTATTGAAGATCAACGATAAGAGTGGCGTATTGTAAATTTTCTCACCAAACTCTCCCTTACTCCGATAACTTTACAACAATGGACTCCACCTACGACACGATTCACACAACTATGATATTTATAGAAGTATGATAACGACAAATCATCCACTTGAAACAAAATTTGTGGGGCTACATTAAAAATGTGACACCAACAACTACAGTTAGAAGAAAACTATGGTGGATTAGTAGGAGGGAGTCGAGTGAACGATGGATATTGGAGATGGACGAGGGAGATAAACACGAAGATGATTTGTAACCACAAAATTATTAAATGCCATGACTCTATATATTTTCTTTACCTAGTAATTATATCATTCACTCCCCATGTTTTCTTTGTATTTTTTATTTTAAAAGCCTTTTAATAAATAATTCTATTACTAAATCTTCTAGGTAAATATTTTACCATGTGAAACTTTTGGCCACGCCACCCCATCTGTCGTGACAAAATAACACTGTCACACTACGTAATTGTCCGTGCCAAAGAGGCGTTGTGGCAAAAAAATGTTTAGACGGTGAATTTTTGTCAGAAGTTTAGTAATAAAATTATTTATTAAAAAGATTTTAAAAAATAAAAAATTGCTTTCTTTCATTGATGGTAAGGCACCACTTTAAAACAATTTAGAAAATAAACCAATTTTATAAGTATACACTATTAAATTTTATATACCCAAGAAGTTTAATTGGTTATATATACTTCTTGAGGATTGCTGCAGGATGGTATTTCGTCCAAACGGAATACATAAACAGAACGAAACAAAAAACCGCATCCACGCATCCGCCCACCTCCACCTGTTGTCACATGCCGGCCTCCTCTATGTGTCCACCCACCTCCATACGTCATCGTGTTGTGTGACGCCACGCCGCGCTTTCCCCGCCACATGCCGCACACCCCCACGCTCCGGTGCACCCCGCATCGCCGTGCGTAGCTGGTACCAGATAATACCAATTGGTATATCATGGCGCCGCATGATAAGGACAGCTCAAAGGATGAAGGGTACCACATGATACTAAGTGATATCAGGCAATATCATATGGTTCCCTGGCCAAGTTGACGATAAGAAGGGAAGAACGGCAAGGGACCGCTGCGAGCGATGGGGCATCAGCGATGCAGGGCTCGATACCGACTGTCGCGGCGAGTTGGCATAGGGTAGGACAGTGGTGACGCCGACGTCCCGTGGCACACGGGGCACGGGGACGGTCGGGGCACGAGGGTGCGAGGCGGCTGGTGGTGACGTGCGGTCGACGCGGCAGCGACGGTGACATAGTTATATGGTGAGAGATAAGGATGAGAGAAAGTGGGTTGTGAAGCATGCATAGTTTTTTAATGACAATACCGTAGATTTTCTGATACTTGTTTAGTAAAATATGTGTGCTAAATTTTGATTCGAGAAACTAGAAATGCGTTGGCATTTACGACGAATTACGGCCTTCGAGTCGGGCGACGGCGGCGAATCAGCGTGATCTCATCCAGACGGCGTCGGCGTCTCCCGGCGCGACGTCTCACTGTCACGTCCCTATTCCCGGCCCACCTCATCCCTTTCTCTGTTGTTGCTGGCTGGAAACGATAGTATCTGGCGGACAGAAATATCTCCCGTCTCTTTTACTACTGCCTCCCTTATGAAATAAATTCATTTTTTTGTTTTTGATACATTACTTTCACTTTTCGTTTTATTTAAAATTATTTTATAATTATTATTTTTATTATTACTAGGTGATAAAACATGATTTATGCGTGACTAATTTTTTAAAATCTTTATACAAATTTTTCAAATAAAATAAATATTTAAACATTTGACATGAAAATCGAAAAATAAGATTGTTATAACACAGGTACAGTACCATTGCGCTCTGCGTTGTGGGGGCTCGTCCGTTCTCTCTTTTGGCCACCCGTCTGCTATCCTCCCCCCTCCCTCCCCACCCAAATCCCGCGCGGCCGCTATAAAAATATCCCCCGCTCTCGCGCTCCTCTTCTCACCCCCCCCCCCCCCCCCCACTCGACTCCACTACCGCTCCCGCTCGCGAGGTGCCGCGCGCCCTGCCCTTCGTCGCCTCCCGGCTACCGCCGCGTCGTCCCGAGGTGAGAGAGAGAGAGAGAGAGAGGGGGGGGGGGGCTGCCTTGGTGGGCTCGATCTGCGGGTCACAGGCAGACGTTTTCGATTCTGGGGTTTTGCCCTGTCGGAATTCGTGTGGGAGGGGATCTCTTTGCCGCGGTTCGAATGGCGTCCTGCTTGGCGGTAGCATCGGAGATACAGGTGGTTTTGCCGTTGATTGCGGGGGTAGAATAGAAGGACGGGTTGCCCTTTCCTCTGCTTGTTCGCGGCGGCGTAGTGATTTCCGTGTCTGCGGCGGCGATGGATACCCGTGTACGTGGGGGTAAACCTGTTGCTACCGTGGCGGTTCTTACTTCTCGACGTTCTCGTACTGTGTTCATGGGGCCGTTCGATTCTTGCATGCTAAATTTCTATTCGGGTATGCGCTTGTTCCGTCAGCACTGGAGTGAGAAGTGACGCAACTTCTTGTAAGGCATGCTTCGTGTATGATCTATGAGTAGAATTAACTATGAACCATCATCATGAATTTTTTTTTAACACAAACCAGTCATCAGGCATCATGAATAAACTCTGAATACTGAAGGTGTCATTAGCAAGAGGGGTTATTTCAACTGCTACGTGCATTTGTCATCACCTTAGATTGTAGATAGCCTGTTTGCTTTGCTTCAATCTGTCAGAATAATAAAATAAACATCATAATGGAAATACGTTGGAAGAGGAAACTGGTGTTTAATGCATCATAATCTTTAGGTTACCTACATGGAGATAGGAATAGTAGTACTGTAGTTTCTTGCACTTGCAGATATACAACTTTCCAATCGATAGCATTGTACTGTCTTTAGTTATTAATCTTTCTTTACCTTGAACAGAAAATGGCTGCACTGCAACCCTCATTCTCATCAGCAATGGCTATGAAAAATCTGAAGTTCCCCAAAACTGCACTTTTACCTTGCTTTGGTAGTATTGCACGTCCTCAAGATGTGCAGGACAGGAATGCTAACTTCAATTGTTCAAGGCCTAAAGCAGCTTCAGTGACTGACCATTCAACAGCAGAGCCAGCAAAACCCAGGCAAAGCAAGCACACTGTTGATCCTGCAGCTCCAGAGTTTCTGCCACTCCCATCATTTGAAGAATGCTTTCCAAGGAGCACAAAAGAATCCAGGCATGATTTACCTTTTTCTTTCACTGGGAACTCTACTGGAATTACTTAGATTTTGGTATGCTGATACATCCACTGTAGCTTATTTTAGCTGTGATTATGTTCTTCAGGGAAATTGTGCATGAGGAATCTGGTCATGTCCTCAAGGTCCCGTTTAGGAGAATCCATTTGACTGGAGATGAGAAGCATTTTGACACATATGACACCAGCGGTCCTCAAAACATTAGCCCACGGACTGGTAACTCAGTGAACTCATTTCTCTTTTCAAACCAAGCAAATGAACATAGCATTTTTTTTTTTGACATTCCTGCATGCAAAGAAAGAATAGAAGATCAGTCGAAATTATCTCATGTTTTTTATGTTCGTTCTCACGCAATTATGATACCTCACGGTGTCTTGAATTCCTTTGTTATTTTTATTTACATATTGTATTTTTCTTCATATTCTTGCAACTCGATACATGAATTTAATTACATATTTAATCAAATTGAAACAAACAGATGAAAAGAGATGATACCAGAACAACTAAACTAATACTGTTTACCAAAAAAAATACAAATAAAGTGATATCACACAAGTGCTAGGTTGGCTACTTTTTCTCACATTTTCCCACATAAGTAACTATGTGCATTCCAATCTATATTTAATATAATTTTACTGATAAGAGGGCTGTGGGCTCTCTCCCTCTCTTTCCCCCATAACATATAGATAGTTTGTATAAGCATTTGATTTTTTTTTCTTTTGCAGGACTTCCAAAGATAAGAAAGGAATGGATTGACAGGAGGGAGAAGTTAGGTGGTCCTCGATACACACAAATGTATTATGCTAAGCAGGGAATCATAACAGAGGAGATGCTATACTGTGCCACACGTGAGAACCTTAGTCCTGAATTCGTCCGGTCAGAGGTTGCTCGTGGACGAGCTATAATTCCTTCCAACAAGAGGCACCTGGAATTGGAACCAATGATTGTTGGACGGAATTTCCTTGTAAAAGTGAACGCAAACATTGGGAACTCAGCTGTTGTGAGCTCCATTGAGGAGGAAGTTCACAAACTCCAGTGGGCTACAATGTGGGGAGCTGATACTGTCATGGACCTTTCAACAGGGCGTCATATCCACGAGACCCGGGAATGGATCCTTCGCAATTCTTCAGTTCCTATTGGGACGGTTCCTATTTACCAAGCACTTGAGAAAGTTAATGGTATTGCTGAAAATCTGAGCTGGGAAATCTTTAGAGATACTCTAATTGAACAAGCTGAGCAGGGTGTTGATTACTTCACAATCCATGCTGGTGTACTCCTTCGTTACATTCCTCTTACAGCAAAGAGAATGACTGGCATAGTTTCACGTGGTGGTTCTATCCATGCAAAATGGTGCCTAACATATCATAAGGAGAACTTTGCCTATGAACACTGGGATGAAATTCTTGACATTTGCAATCAGTATGATGTTTCATTATCCATTGGTGATGGTTTGAGGCCAGGTTCTATTTATGATGCAAATGATAGTGCTCAGTTTGCAGAATTGCTGACTCAAGGGGAACTCACACGCCGAGCTTGGGCGAAAGACGTGCAGGTGAGACTAATGTGATCAATTAAATTACAAACTTTTATGCATTTCATATCTGGAAGACACTGATAAAACTCCACCATAGTTTCATTTCCATTTTTTCCTATATGAATGATGGAGAACATGATATTATGAATAAAATATACAATTAACTTATTGGCCTCTGATTTAAAATCTGTTGCCAAGAGTATAAAATAAAAAACATCCTTGAATTATGACTCGCTTGCTCTCCATCCTGAAACTACAGATGCAAATACTATACTCTGACATGCCTTATGTGTATGGTTCCTCTGATCAGGAAGTAGAAAATATTTCAAAAAGCAAAATGTTAGTTCAGTGTATAAACATGCAAGAAGATATTAAAGATGTGATTTTAAAGCTCTTTATTGTAAATGGTATATTCTAAATGATGAATCATTTTTGTTTCCCAAATAGTTCAGTAGTTGAAACCTTTAACAGTCCTGTGCCTGAATGGTTATTTGTTTCTGTCAGCTATGCAATTCAATTTTTTAACCTTGTCAAGCTGTATTTTTGATATCTTCCAATTTTTAGGTGATGAATGAAGGTCCAGGGCACATTCCGATGCATAAAATTCCTGAAAACATGGAGAAGCAACTGGAGTGGTGCAATGAAGCACCTTTCTACACACTGGGCCCACTGACAACTGATATTGCACCTGGTTATGATCACATCACCTCAGCCATTGGTGCTGCCAACATTGGGGCTCTTGGCACTGCACTTCTTTGTTATGTAACACCAAAGGAGCACCTTGGATTGCCCAACCGTGATGATGTTAAGACAGGCGTGATATCCTATAAAATTGCTGCTCATGCTGCTGATTTGGCAAAGGGCCATCCCTATGCACAAGCATGGGATGATACACTAAGCAAGGCGAGATTTGAGTTTAGATGGTTGGATCAATTTGCTTTATCTCTGGATCCTGTAACCGCCATGTCTTTTCATGATGAAACATTACCATCTGAGGGTGCCAAAGTAGCACATTTCTGCTCAATGTGTGGCCCAAAGTTTTGTTCAATGAAAATCACAGAGGATATTAGAAAATATGCTGATGAACATGGTTATGGGACAGTGGAAGAAGCTGTAATAGAGGGAATGAATGCTATGAGTGCTGAGTTTTTGGCTGCAAGGAAAACAATCAGTGGGGAACAACATGGTGAAGCTGGAGGGGAGATCTATGTTCCAGAAAGCTATACAGCTCGCAAATAAGGTCAGTCTTTTTCGTACCATGTATAGTTTGCCTTGTGAGAGATGTTTTGAAGCTTTTGTTCTGAATGTGTAGGGTTGTATACATGCATGGTATGAAGCAATTAGTTGTCTCAGAGTAAGCTGTTATAATGATGTATTTCAAACCATTTTACATAAATAAGCCATTATTGTGTGCTTACCATCTTGAAACAGCATCTGCTTGGTAGATGACTTCTCTAGCATTTTTGTTAGTCCAATGATTTCTTCAAAGGTAGCTATATTTTGGGGCAGAGAGAGTAGTCATTTATAATTGATGCAACTTGTTTAAATATTTCTGAATTATCTAAATAAATAAACATTACTCGAGTACTATCTATCATTCAGTAAATGTTCTGCTAATCGTTTTACATCAGAAATGTTTAATAAATCTAAGAAATGTTGTAGTTTTGACCCCATGCATTCTCTTATTTAATTATATTTCTCAAGGGAAAATTGCTCTCATAGCAACCCTTCAAAATGGGATTGCACATACAAACTAGAAATTTTAAACTCACTGTAATGGCACTGGGTACCCTCTCTGTTTCTATCTTCTACTTGTAATTTGTGGGACCTTAACAAACCGTTAGTGGCTTGGACTTGAATAATGAATTAGAACACACTGACTTTTTATATCACTGGAACATGTTCTCAGAACTAAGGATACAATCTTTGTGCAGATCATCTTGGTGTCCAACTATTCCAAGTGATACAGATTTACTGGCTGGAATGTTTATCAGCACCAATCTTCACCATCCTATGTTAGGAGGTGGTAAGCAGTATAAGTGCCTTGAATAAAGCTGGTGTTGCTTAGCTTCAGTTTGTTAGTTCCGTCATGGACTGTAATAAAATTAAACTCTATATGTGATCCTTTTCGTGTCATATTCTCTTCTTTGTATCACTGTGGGTTGTTAGTAATGAAAGTTGCACCAGGGGTGCCTGTATTCTCAACAATCTGAAGGCCCGGTGGCCTGGATTGTTGTGAGATGGGCTGAGAAAGTCCCTTTGAACCTGAACAGGATAATGCCTGCGAAGGGAGTGTGCACTTCTACTTTTATGTTTCCAGGAAACTCTCAACACACAACCCTTTTTGGTGGGAGATCGAGCTACCAAATGTTACCGAACGCCTGAGCTCAGCAACTGCATATACCTGTTTCTTACAACTGAGGTAACATGGTAATTGTTCTTCATTTTTCATCAATCAGCTAGCATGTTTGGCAGTTCTCCAATAGTTACACTTTCCACCGTCGTTTGCAAAACGCTGGCCGCATCCTATACAAGTGATTTCTAATTCATCTGTCTGTGCACATATATTTAAAGTATAAAGCAAGTTATCGACTGTACACAACGGATATTTTAGCTGCATGCCACTCGTTAATTGAGCATAAAATATGTTGACCGAGACCTTCATATTTTCGCTTTTGTTTATGCTTATAAGCCATAATTTAAATTTTTAACCTTAATTTTGAAGTTGATTTTGGGGTTTTTTCTCTCATTATAATCAGTTTTTTAGCCTTTGCTTTTAATCTCTACATGTATATAAAAGTTTCATTCACAAATTATTTTCGTTTACAAATATGCCGTTAATAATGACCCCCTAGGTTCAATTTAACTTCATGTGGAAAGTGTCTATTACGTGTTGATAAAACAATTGTATTTAGCGTGCCTCAAGCCTCCTTCCTCGGGGACTATCAGGAATTAATTCGTTGATACTTTTATATGACTAGGGGACTTGTTTATTTTGAGCTATTTCTTTGTCCTTTCCACTGAAATCATCAAATAGTGTTTTGTGTATTATTCGAGAGAAGATTTTGCGTATTGCATAATCCTAAATAATTTCGAAGCATTACTACATGCACACTAGTATAGCAAAAACAACTTGCCTAAGTTCATTGGCTGGTTTGGATGCCAGAGAATGTGATATGCTGGACCGATAATTATGTTGTAGGAATCATCTTGCTGTAGAACATAATTTCAGTGTTTTCCTTCTGACGGTTATTAACCGTGTTTTCTCATCAAATTATTACTGGCTACTCCATTTTGAGTTTGCTACGTGAAATTATTTACCTGTGGTCCAACCCCATGAATGACGTGAAACGTCAAGAGAAATGCCCGGTGGACAAAGTTGCTCGTGGCTGAAGCATTATGCTTTCCGAGGTGCCAGACTGCCAATGTTATGTACTCGTTAACCATTTGGAGATGAATTATGCTCTGATTGTGCTCCTCCTGCCTGCGGTGTGTTCTTAATTTTAAACATAGGGGATCTAGGCATTTGTTTTCTATAAAATTATTATCCTCTTGTTTATTATGAGTTTCGTACTACTATGCGCTGTCCGATCAAGATAGGGTGTGTTATTATCATTTACTAGTAGTTGGTACAGTATTGAACGGATGCTGTGTAATTTGTACTCCCTCGATAATGTTTTGACTTTTGGATTTGAAGTTGGACCACTCGTCTTTCTCAAAAATAATAGTGCAAATATTTAAAAAAAATATTGTGCTTAAAGTACTTAGTATAAGATTACTAAGACAAGTCACAATAAAATAAACAATGTTCTTAAAAAAACTGAATACGGTGAATGGTTGAACTTATGTTCAAAAGTTAAAATATCCTATGTTTAAAATATGGAGGGAGTATTATTATTTCCCCTTATTTATGTTTTGATATGGGTTAAGCCTTTGCGGCTTCGTGATGTCTTCACTTTATACCACTTCATATATCAGCATTTATGCTCCATGCGCTCTTGAAATGTAAAAATAAACAGAGACAAATTTGAGGAATCACCTTTCTTGGGCCAAAATCAAACGATGTTTTTTTTTTCTTCTTAGCATCACCCTGTGGGCTGTGGCATATGCTACTCTGGCGGGCTTCCTTGTGATTTGAGTTGAAATCTGTATTGAACTTAACCTGCTCATCTGAATGTCATTTTCTTTTCTTTTGCTATATATTATTACAGAGAAGAATCTGCCTGTTGCGGCTGCTTTTTGTATACAGGATTTTGTGTTTGCTAGAGATGAAAAACAGAGGGAGGCAGGAAGGGTCGTGCAGGTGATACCTACTGATACTAATAACTATTTGTATCCAAGTGATGCATTGTACATGTTAGTAAGGGGGTGTTTGGCAGTTATTATAAATGGTAAACTTAGACTATTAATAAAACACATCCATAATCTTGGACTAATTCGCGTGACGAATCTATTAAGTCTAATTAATTCATAATTAGCCTATGCGATGCTACAATAAACATGCTCTAATTATGGATGTGATATGTTTCCATAATTAGCCTATGTGATGAAAAATTTGTCACGCAAATTAGCTCTTATTTCTATAATTAGTTTTATAATTAGTCTACGTTTAATATTTATAATAAATATCTAAACATCCGATGTGATATGTTAAACACCTCCTAACACGGCTGATACCAGACGGAGATCGTCGTCATTGTGCACTGTGGGTCGCCCCCATTTGTTTCCAACACATCTTTTTTATTTCCTTCGTTTACGCTTATAATTAAAAATTTAAATTTTTAAAGTTGATTTTAGGTTTTTACTGAACTTTATTTTCAGCCTTGGTTTTTATATAGTTAAGAATACTTATATAAAATTTTATTCATAAATTATTTTTCGTTATAAATATGTCGATCACTCTATAACTTGAGGCGATGTTGTACTACCGAGGACAAATGTACTTTTAGGGGGTGATTGTTTGTCTATTTTATAAGAAAAAGTCAAATGATATATTTGCAAACAAAAAATAATTTATAAATAAAACTTTTATATATGTATTCTTAGTTATTTAAAAACCAAAGTTAAAAAAACTTCGGCAAAAAAGTATTAAAATCAAATCAAAATTTAAGGTTAAAAAATTAAATTTTAGCTTATAAGTATAAGCAGAAGACAGCACTGTGAACCATCCCGTATCGTCGACATCTTGCGCTCAAGCCTGCCCTAGCCTGGCTATCCACATCACCATAGGTCGCCACAAGGATTATCCAGCTTACCTATTGACCAAACTGCCGCGATGTGTGTTACATTGGATCGATTCAATTGTTGCATATAAGAGACAATGTCTTCTCATGGATAGAGTATGTGATATGTTCCTACAAGGGTACGTGGGAAAAGCTTGTTGCTAATATAATCTCAGTACGGAGTAGGCAACATTACCTTCGTCCTAAAATACTAGAACTCAAAATATGGTTTAAGGTTTGTCTTATCAATCATTTCTCAATTAAATTTTTGCATAACCACTCACTCCTAAGTCCTAACCCTACAATAACTAATGCAGGGTATTATAATATTTTTTTAAAACCTTAATATATGCTAAACAATTGGACAAATAAGTATCGTGGGCCGAACAAAATAGGTCCTAATCTAATCGATAGGTTACTTAAGCTAATAGCAGAGTCGAATAGTCATTTTGCTGTATATCATCTCCTGAAACAATGACAAAAACAGTATACTGTTTAAACGGTACAAGTTAATGCATAGGAATCAACCTGATATATGTATATGTATGAAATATAACTAGTAATCTACTCGTATTAATGTTGTGGTGCTTTAATATATTATAAAATAACAATGTTGCTCAACTATAAACTATAATTTAGCACGAGTAACCCACCGACCAGTACACAAATGATTATTAGGAGGGTTGACACAAACAACAATCCAGTCGTGATAATGAAAAATATAATAACTCTTGTATATTTACTTAAAGAAATTATATATACCAAGAGGTACCATATGTATGCCCTATTAATGTCCTTGCACCTTATTCAACATGTCAACGATCATCATATAGTACCTATAAATGGCTCAGACTTTTCTTTTTTAAAAAAAATAATGGTGGTTAGTTCTAAATTGATAAATAAATATTTTTGACACTACAAAATTTAAATTCTCGTTGTTTCGATGGACTTTATATTCTAGATTATATATAAATAATTAAAAATCATCCTTATTATTTAACCGTCTAAAATTTCGCTCGATGACAATACACAGAGAAGCATATGTCACTGAAAGCACAAAACCGTTAGAATCCTAAAATATTCGCTCTAACGAGAAGTTAAATTCAGTATCTCAGTATCTCAATTGCTACTAAGGTTGGTAGCCACTAGCATCGCGTACGACCGGACGTACCATCCGTTTACAGCTGACGGTCCGGCCAGCTGCTTCCGTCCCGGTCGTGTATACACGGATCATACGTCCGGTGGTACGTATAGCGGCGCTCGTAGCTTACATGCCCTTTCGCCGTTTAGCACATTTGGTACACCTACCATTTTCCCATGGCACGTCCCGGAATATCCGCCCCATGCGAGTTACGGCCGGGTGCCGCGTAGCGGAAAAACACCCCACACCCCGACCCACCGCTTCATCCTCACCGACCGTATGTCCACGTGTCATCCGCTCACACCATCCCGCCCTTCTCCCTCCAACGTTCGAGCTGCCCCCGCCCCCCTCTCTCCTCTGCGCTCCGGTTAATAAAGCAGCAGCAGCACGAGGCGAACGAGCACAATACTTCCTTCTTTCCTTCTCCTGGAAGTCACCGCCTCTCCTCTCGTCTCTCGTCGGCCCCCAAACCCCAAAACCATCTCCATTCTCGAGCGCTCCATAGGGAGGAAGGCGAAGGCGAAGGGAAGACGCGGCAGCGGTGGGGGCGGTGGAGGAGGAAGGGGATCGGGAGGATCGGGAGGGCGGCGCGTGAGCGAGGAGCCTGCACGGGCCCATCAGGCGGCGGCGCTGGCCGCGGCCATGAACGACATCGCCACCCGCCTCGGGTTCGAGTGTACCATTAGTACGTGCTAGAGCAACTGCGAGCGACGGCTCCGGCTCCGGCTTCGGTCGTCGCTTTGCTTGTTGATTTGTTTTGCTTTGCTTTCGGTGATGCTCCGTTTTCCGACGGGGATGTAATGGTGGATGGGGTTTCTCGTCGTGCGTGCGTGCGTGCAGATTTTGGCGGGATGCCACCGCAGATGGAGTTCGCCATGGCGAGTACGGATGGCGACGTCGCGCGCCTCAAGAGTGAGATCCCCCCGCTCTACTCCGCCCTCGCGTATTCCTCCCGAAATGCCCGTGCGTCTTGCTGGGGTTTTGGTTGTGGGGGGGGGGGGGGGGTTTGTTAGGGTGGGTTTGTGTACGCAGTACGCTTGAGATTTGCTGGTTCAAGCCGGAGCGGGTCCGCGTGTCAGCGGGTAGCTAGTGCGTCTTGTGTTCGCTGTGTGGGATGGCAAACGATTAGAGCGAGCATGCGGGCCGCGGGCGAGGTAATTGCGTAGTTGGCGTGGCGCACGGAGAAGACCGACGTGGCGCGCGTGGTGGCGTCGAGGCCACGACAGATGGCCTCAGGTATCTCAATTTTATGTAAGGTTCAGAAATATGCAGAAAATGATGCCGCTTGACAGCACCGAAATCTCTCTGCCGTGTTCGAGTTTTTTCCACTCTTCGTGTTCCAGGTGATCATATTCACATATTGTGTTTATCGCTAACAGGGTGTGTTCTCCGATCTTTGTCTGCATCTGTCAAAAATTTGGATGAGATGTTTGTTAGCCTCATCGTTTCCGCTTCCAGCATGATCGTGTTTACGATTGTGTATTCCCGATCGTACATCTTGTTGATAAGTTGATAAGAGTTTAATGCGGGTGTCAGCATGTGTGTTTAATGAGGGTGGAGAGTTTTGATGTCTATTTTTGGTTCAATTTGACACTAATCTAGATAGAAGGGGTTGGTTTGTTACTCCATTATTCTTAATAGGGATTCTAATAATTCCTCTCTTTACGATGTTCTATGAGATATCTTCCTGTAATCCTTTTGGTTTTTCCTTTTTTATAAATGTTTATTTGTGATTTTTGGGAGGTGTTTATTTGTCCATTGCTTGAGAACTTAATTACAATTTGTGCAAATTTGCACCTTACTTTTCTTTGGAAATTTTCGGTGGTGAAGAGGTGGTGGATACCATGAACAAGGATGATCTGGAATCGCTTGCCTCCGTGAGGATACAAGCGTATGGGCCACTGTTTGAGGCAGCAGGCTCGGGAAAAATTGATATCTGCAAGTACTTGGTGGAGGAGCTCGGGTTTGATGTCAATGCTGAGGCTACTCGTGACTCAGGTATGTAGCTTCTTAGGTGGTTGGTTTTAATGTTGCTTTCATGCTTCTGTTATTGCATCTCCTGTGTTCTACATGCAATTGTAGTGGAAGATTGTGTATGGGAGGCAAGTTTTGATAGGACATTAATAGGGTCAGGAACTGTGTTTACCTTGTCATGAAGTGTTTACATTTAGGTACATCACCGGGTGCACTGATTCCTCGTGTTTTATTGCTCTATTGTGTAGTGTTGGCATGCTGCTATCTGAACTGTAACACCGATATGTGATGAAATCCGTTATTACTATAAATTGATTCTTAACTGACAAGTAGTGCCTTTTGTTTAATTGTTTATGAAAAAAAAACATTTATGTGCGACCTTTGGGAATTTTTCGAGGGAGTAGTTCAGTCTTCCTTTTTATACTGTTTTAGACAACACCTTTTCACGTTGTGAAGTTCAATCCATTATGTACTTGGGTTTTCTTCTAATTCCCTTGTATGATATATGCATGCTATGAGAATTTGGCTCTAAGAAGAACTTGGGAAGTTGGAATTTGTATATCCTTTTCCATATGTACTTGCGAGCCGGTGTTTCTGTGTGATTCCAGCATTCAATATTGCACATCATGCAAATAACTCAAAAAAGGTTCTAACAACTAAAAATACTGTCTGAGCAATAAGTATTTCATGAGGTGCTCCTTTCCATACCTCAAGTTGTAGCTTCTAATATTTGTGCATCCACAAAGCTATTATGATGCCAAATCACCATGTTAAAATTTCCATGTTCTGATTAAATTGCCTCTTTGTAACACTCTTGCTAGGCATGACACCTTTGTTTTGTGCTGTGTTGGATGGACAAGAGATTGCTGTGAGGTATTTTCTTGACAAAGGTGCTGATCCTAACAAGACAGATGCAGCAGGCTATGGCCCTCTTCATGAAGCTGCAAAAAACGGTAAGTTATCACTTCTTTTACACGTGTGATGTGTGTGTACTACCTTTTTTATGTTTTTTATTGTGTAACTCTCCGTACAAAAGCCCTAAACGACCTCTGAAGCCAAATCTCCTATCCACTTATGCATGTAGTCATGTATAGCTCTGAAGTCCTGCCTTCTGTTACTTAAATCTAGCCGTTTGCATTGGGTTGTGCTCGATACTTGCAGTAATGATATACACCTGATTTTTGACCTGTGAACAGAGCATATACGAAACATACACCTTACATTCAATTTAGCATGTTAAATCAATTTCCCGAAATAAAAATGTTAAACTGGTTCTGCAATGAAGAGTTGCTAAGTTTAGAATATCTACAAAAAAAAAGCTTATTCTTTACCACCTAACATAATTTTATGGTTTTTCCCGTTGCTCTCAGGACATGATGAAATAGCACGATTGCTGTTATCTAAAGGAGCAAGTGTTGATGTATTATCTTCTGAAGGGACACCACTTTATGTTGCTGCCACTAATGGGAAATCTAGCATTGTGCAGATTTTATTAGAGCACCATGCAGATGTAAGTAGTACATTTTTTTACTTCATTTATAAATGTTATCTGTAAGAGTTCAAGGGCCAATATGCGATTGGCCAATAGCTGGGTGGAAATAGTTGTGCTATGATGTTTGTTAGATAGTTTATTCATGTGTTGCAAATGATGTAAGCCATTGCATTTTCGTCACATGACATACTGCCGTATTTAATTTTAATACTGAACAAGTCCTGATGATAGGTCTTCTTGACTTATCTTTGTCCAGAAATTGTGTTTTTAACTGCTTGGATTAGCTGTTAGAGTATACAGTAGTTAGAGTCATATTAGGATAGGATTGATTCATGTAGACTCCTTTCATACCTGTAATCCTTCCTTATCTCCTCCTCATAAACTCCTACATATACCAGCCCCCTGAGGCTCAATACAATTGATTCACGTTACGTAGTATTCCCCTCTCCCTATACTATCCAACATTAGCATCTGGAATTCATAGAGGATGCATTTTATATTTCTGAATCCATATTGACTTAAACCTTTTATCAGCAAATTTTGTGCATTTGCATAAGAATAATTTTTTTTTGAACAACGCAGCCAAACAAGATCTCAGCAGATTTAGGTACACCTCTGGCTGCAGTTCTTTCTGCCGCTCCTGAAACACTGGATGAATCTGAGTGTTTGAAGTGCATGAAGCTCCTTGTCAAGGTCTGACACCCGTATGATCCTCTTTGTATCTCTATTGATGAAGTAATAAAAATGGTGTAAATTCTTATGTGGGCTGTTATTTTTAACATATTTTTTTTTGTCATGTTACATCTATCTGCAGGCTGGTGCTGATTTAAATTGTGCAATTCCTGATACCCCATATGCGATAGCAACTAGAAAAGGCTTAACTGAGTGTATTGCATACTTGTCGGAGGTCAGCAGAGTTGCCAATACTCCAACCGATCATGTGAGTGCTTAGCTCTTGCTACATGGTGCTTTCACATGATTGCTTTCTCCTTGGGGCATGTTGAGCTGATAAACTTAACAACGATGATTGATGAATGCTCTATGTTATCATTTCCTTAAAGCGCAAAGGCAGCTACGACCTTAGTTGTACTTTGTATTGGGAGAACATGTATTCCAACACACAGTGCCCGAGAGTTGACACAACTGATCAGGAGTCTCGGAGAGAACAAATTATACTAGAGATGGCCAACAATGAAGTATAGAGTTTGAGTTGAGCTTTACCTCTAGCTTGGTCCGTTCGAATTGGTCTATATTTATATATCATTGGACAACCTTCCTTGAAGCGACCGTCTTACTTTCTTATGTCTTTGGAAGGATGACATAATTTGCATCCCATGTGTTTTTCTTTGAGAATGAGGATTCATTATACAGGCGGCTAGAACTATACAACCAGTTCAAGTGGTATATAAGTAGTTTGCCAATTATCTAGAGTGGATGACATGTGGGCCCCACGTGGGCCTAGAAAAGGCTGGGAGGACCGACTGCCGTTGGAGAGGGAGCAACGCCGTCGCCGAGCGGGGCGCCCTCGTGCTGCGCCACCCCGCCGCCGCGTGGGTCACCGCCGCCGCCACCCTGACCCACGGCCCCTGCTTGCCACCGCCAGCCCACCGCCGTGCGGGTCACCCTCGTGCCGCGCCGCCCCTTCGCCGACGGCCACCGAGCCGCTGCCGCCACCTCGCCCAGCGGCCGCCGTG
Source organism: Oryza brachyantha (assembly GCF_000231095.2). Lineage (NCBI taxonomy): Eukaryota > Viridiplantae > Streptophyta > Magnoliopsida > Poales > Poaceae > Oryza > Oryza brachyantha. The sequence goes on from NC_023165.2 coordinate 21,957,180, forward strand.
ACGCCCCTCTGCCACTGGCCGCCCTCTTCGCCTGCCGCGCCACCGCCACCGCCAGAACAGGGAGGGAGTGAGGGGAGAGAGAGTGAGAGTAGAGTTAGAGTTTTTAAATGGGCTTTGTGGGCTTTTATTTTTATTGGGCTTTTAAAGTTTATAAGGCCTCCTCTTTTTTATTTGTATTCTATTTTTTAAGAAAAAAATAGCCAAGGATTACATGTGTCAACTACTCTCACTTAATGGGCCATAGGCTTATAACTGATTTTATTACAAGATATGCTTAATTCAGGATTTAGCCCACTTCTTTCAAACAGAATTGTTGCGCTTATGATTTTTATGCTGTTACTCTGCTTAAGCCCTTTTGAGTATTTACAACAAAAAAATAGAAGTATATCTCATTTATACATTTGTAATTTTTGTAGAATGACTTGTGACCTCTGTTGGTCTGTTTAGGGCATGACAGTTTGCAATACACGTGTTTGATCATTACCTTTTCTAATTCTATAAATATTATATATGCCTTGAAATTATTATTTGAAATACTGTACATTTGTTAGTTGTAAGTCTTAAGAATACCGCATCTAGCATACTGTCAATTTACAGGTTTTGAGCTTCTATATTTCTCCTCTCCTATAATAACTTTTGGTTTCTTTATGATTTAGGACAAAGTAAGTGACAGGGACAGAAAAGCTAATCTGATACTGCATGGTGGAAACACATTTGCGGAGGACGACTATGAAGGTGCAACCATATTCTACACTGAGGTATACCATTGTATAGTATATGATTTTACTTCCTGTTGGACTTATTAATGCACTGCTGAAGTGCCGCCCATGCTATCATCATTACTGCTAAAGGCTAATAAGTGATCAATAAGTGGGCATTAGCTGAGGACAGATTAAAGAGGCGTCCAACAATTTATAGACTCACTGGTTGCTCGTCCTTGCATCTATTGCTGCTTGACCACATATAGTTTGCCTTTTAACAGTTTTTATCCAAGTCATTTCAGAACTTTTTGACAAAAAAAATTAACACACTAATTCCACTATCATACCTGGTGCACTGCAAAAAGTTACAGCGAAACATTGCATCTCAGCATTTGCACATTTAAGCTTTTAGTTGATTCTTACATGCCCTTGAAAAGTTTTAATCCTTGTGAACAAATGAATTGTGGGTTTATAATACTTGGATCACACTCTACATGAAACATGCATGGTCCTTTCCCTCATCACGTTAGTAGCAATAGATCAAACTTCGATTACCATGGAACTTTTATATTTGTGTAGATTAATTCTGGACTCACAGATTGTGCTTAACATAGTTTGGTTTGATGCAGGCAATCAAACTGGATCCTGAAGATGGTACACTGTATTCAAACAGGAGCCTTTGCCATCTGAAAAGTGGTAGAGCGCAGGAGGCTTTGCTGGATGCTACTGATTGCATAAGACTGAAGCCTGAGTGTACTAAAGGTTACTATCGGAAAGGATCTGCCCTCATGTCACTCAAGGTCAGATATAGATTAAAATCTGCTAAAGTCTTTTGTTTTGTTATACGTTACTTACCTCGTTGTCAATAATCTGAAGCATGCTTTTGTACCTCTAGGATTACAAGGAAGCTTGTAGTGCATTCTTGGATGGAGTGAAGCTCGATCCTGAAGATGATGGTATTCAGAGTGCATTTTGGTAATCTATGTACCTATTTACTTAAGCACATGTTTTCTTAAATGGGCTCTTCACAGTTTTATGAATCAAAATATGCTCATTCATTAATCTTTTTGTGCAAGCAATGCTGAGTGATATGTTTGCGATTCTTCTTTGCAGAATGATTACAAAAGAATTAGAAGCCAATTGTGCCTCCTTTATCTGATTGAAACCAACCCTTTGTTGACATTTTCAGGGTGGCAGCTAAAGCAATGAAGGATGAATATATTAGCCGAAATGCGTGTGGCCAAGTTGATTAGGTCTAGGTGTGTTCTTGCCCGGTTCTGCTGTTTCTTTTGGACCTGAGTGTCAGCTAGGTTGTTTCTCGTTGGTGGAACAAGTGCTCGATTCCACGTGGAACCCATGTTTTTCCCTAACATATTTTAACAGTATCTTGTTGATAGCCGTATTCTAGTGCTGATCGCATTGGTTTGAATTTCATGTTGCATTGCGACTTGGTTTGAGTAGGTAATCTGCTTCGTCGACAAGGTGTTTGATCATGGGGTGATTGCGGGGCTTATTCCCTTTTCTGAGAAAATTTCAAACGACATATTTGTAAATAAAAATATTTTATATAAATGTTTTCAGTGGTCTAATAGTTGAGACAAAAAATAAATTATGATAAAAAAACCTTAAAATTAACTATAAATTTAATGCCTAAAATTTAAATTTTGGTAAACGAAAAGATGGAGTTGCATAAGTTCTTTGTTTTTTTTATTTTATACTATTAACTTTTGAGTTTATATGAACATTTGTCATATTAAAAAGTTACATAATTATTAATTATTTTGTTATAGTTTGATTTATTACTAAAAACATTATAAATATAACTTATAATTTTGTATATTTGTATAAAATTTTTGACTTGGACCAACGGTCATATATCCAACAGTTAGGTGAATTCTTGCTATTTGGAATAGCTCTAATTCATTTGAGTCCGGCTCAGGGTGATCATTTCTTTTTAGCAAGGAATGATCTTGGTTATCAAATAATTGAACAACCGGATCCATTTACATTCATAATAAGGATCTAATGAATTATGAGTTTAATAGATTCTCTTTAGCGGTAAGACTTGTATTCTTTGCTCATCACTTATTTTCAAACCTGGTAGAAGGCTAATCGTTTTCGGTTAACATCTCAGGGAAAATTCTTCTCGTTTCTCTTATGCTGCGTTCGGTAGGAGGGGAAGGGGCTGCGGCGCGAAAAAACGTACTAATCTACATAATTAATTAATTATTAAAAAATATAAAATAGATTAATATGGTTTTTTAAAACAATTTTCCTATATAAATCTTTTGTGAAAAATATACCGTTTAGCATTCGGGAAACGTACAGACGGAAAACAAGAGATATTAGATAACTTACGTGGATGGCTGAAAGCGGTCTTAGTCCTATCGGGTACTTTAGTGATATGTTCTATAGAAATGGATTTTAGTGAGTAAGCATAATAATTTTTGTGGTCCTTCGTTCTAAAATTATAATATCCAAAAATACTTTTTCACATGACAGTTATATATCAGAACTATAGTAAATATTACTATAGGGCTATAAGAGCCTGGTAGAGAAGATTTTACAAAGTGAAATAACTGCACGAATTTAGTTTGAAACAGAAAAAATTACTGCACGATTCAAGATTACATCTCGCCGACCTGAAGGCATGTAAGAGCGAGTAAGCGGGTTTCAAAAATTATCATATCATATTTATGTTTATTTGGAGGAGAGAGAAGAAGAGAGAAGAAAAACGAGTTGCAAATTTACAGTAAGGTGTAGCACAAACTCTAAAACACTACGTGTGTATGAGAGATGAACCATACACTAATGATGTAGCATATGTTTTATGTAACTATTGGATAAGTTGACTTAATGCTAGCTCTTAATGATATGAAAAAATATTAGTGTTAGTAGTTAGCTCTTTTCTTAACCTTGTCCTAAGAGTATCTCTAAGAAAATGGTTAAATTTGGACTCTTCAAATTAAAATTTAGCCATTTAGTTTTGGTAACTCAAATTCTAAGATCATCTCCAAGAGACTATCCATCTCCACTCTCCAAATCTTGGCAAGAGGAGGATAACAAGAGAGTCCCAACCACATGAGACTCACAGATAGCAATTGTGTTAGTGAGAGAATAAGTCGTTAGATTTGATCATTGGTGATTCAAGTTTAGCCATTCAAATGACATGATAAGTTTTGAAGGATATTTTTTGTGCAAAATTACCAAATTTATGTATGCAAGTGAAATGGTGTAACGCTACACGAGCAAGTACGCCGTACGCGTACCATTTTCCACCCCAAAACGCAACATATCCTCATAGCAGCGAGTACGCGTTCATGGGTGCCGCATATTATGAGTTAAAGCGAATCGTGAACAAGGGTTTATCATGTTTTATCACAGATATCTACAGGCAGCCACAGTAGTAGTAAAAACGCATCGTTCAGTCACATTAGAGTTTAGATACATGCTTAAAGATAGAATTAACAAGAACTGGCATCACCGAAGCAAATAGCAGCAAAGCCAGCAACCAACCATCATCAAGCAGAACAAACATTAGCTGCTAGTAGTAGGACGCGATGCAGTTGGCCAGACGGAGAGACCAGACAACTCACGATAAGTTATTTTTTTGCTATTTTGTCATCGTCAAACTTTGGCTTAGTATCTTGTGCCATTCTAAAATTTGGTTTCGTTAAAATATCATCTTCAAACAACCTCTCGTATTTTCTTTGTGAATTCTATATCTATTGCTAATTTAATAAGATTTTTCCCCTTTAATTCAAGGTCGGATGTGTTTTGCCCCTGTGGAGGCCAGAAGGGATGGTCGATCACGTGCTCGCTGCCAGCCGGCCGTCGGTCGTTGCCGGCCATCTCCGGTCGGTCGCGCCGCCCCATCCCTCACTCCGCCGCCGCCCCGGCCCCTCCCCCTTTCGCATTGCCCCTCCTGTGTGCTGCCGCCGCATCCCTCGTCCGTCGTCATGTTCACTCGCCACCGGTCTCTCCTTCCTCGCGCCGCCGCCCCCTCTCTCGCGGGCCTCTGCCATCGGTCTCTCCTCCCTCCCAAACTCGTTGCATCGCCGCCAATGTAGCTCGCCGTCGGCGCCCCCCTAAGCTTGTTGCCCCTCCACCTTGCATGTTTTTTATGTTTATTACATTACAGCAACAGTAACACCAGCTATAGGGGCAAAAGCGTCCTAGATCATCTTTAAAACAAGAAACTCACTGTAAATTTAGTTAAGATGAAATGACAAAGAAAATAAGAGTTGCGGTTTGAAGATGGTATCTTAGCGAAACCACCGTCCGGGATGGCAGAAGAGACGCCAACTTTTAACAATAGCAAAATAGCAAAAATATCGACAACGACATAGCCCTGCCGAATCAAATCTCCTTGCGCTCAGCCTTAAGGCGACGCAGGGCGTCGGCCTGGCGTGGACGTCGTGCGCGGCACTTGGCCGATAGGATGATAAAAAATCATTTTTGATGCCATATGTTACTTTTTTTTTAGAATGAAAAAAATACCTGATCTTTTTAATAGTTATTTAATAGTTATGATGCAATTATTTATTATAAAATTAAAAATCTATAATATAAAATCATAAACTTTCATATAAACTTTTTAAAAATAATTAAGAATCGCTTAGAAAAAAGAACGTAAGAGCTTCTCTAAGAGATGTCTAAAAACTATCTAAAACTAAATTTAGGGAATTAGACTAGAAAATATATTTCCAACAGGTTTCCAAATACATTCCTAATATTTACTCATGCCTAAAATTATATCAATTGTATCCTAAATTTAGGGCAAAATATGGGTTCCTAATACAAGTTATTTAATTTTAGATTTTTATTGAGGAAGTGTGTAATTTTTATGCTCAATATTTTTTACATAAATTCAATACAAGTTGTTGGATAACAAAATATTATCATTCTCATGGAGATGCTATGATAAGACCAGTTTTAGTGAGAGTTTTATGGGCAATAAATATGATTTCATGTAGACATTTTTGATGACGTGACAACGTATTAATGAAGAGAGAGATAAAATGAGTTTTATGTATGCATAGGTAAGACAACTTGTGTATTGCACGTAACCTAGGAAACAACAATAGATAAAACTATATATTGAGAGAGGTTATTTTATCCTAGTTTCAAACATTTTTAGATAACATATCACTCTGGATAATCGTGTTCATGAAACTTACATTGAGAGCAAGTTCAATAGTATAGCCAACTACTAACTCCAATTCATCTATAGTCAATCTAATAGTCAATTCATACTATATGATCTCACATATCATATACACACTATGTCTTACAGTCTGTGCTATAGCTAGATATAAATTAGTAGCCTATTACTTCCTCCGTTTCATAATGTAGGTTTTTTTAGCATTGCTTAGATTCATATGGATGCTAATGAATCTAGACACATATATACATTAAATGCATTCATCCATGAATGAATTTAAACAAAGTTAAAAAAAACTTACAATATAAAACGGAGGCAGTAGCTTGTATTGTACTTCCTCTAAGAATGGCCTAATCCGTCTCAAATGAACGAATTTCAAAATTCTTTGCGCTTATTCGGACTGAAGGATAGGAAAAACGTAGGATAGAAAAAATATGAGAATATGAAAGGAATAGATGTATAAAACAGAGGATTGAAAACACAGGAATAGAATTTGAATGCATTCAGATCAAAGGATAGGAAAGAAACAGTAATCTGTTTATTTTCCTTTAATACAACAATGATGACGCGGTTCTTAATACAGCAGATTTGTTTTCTTGCTTTGATTAGTTGTGTTTGCCTCGGTCTTCCGCAAAGGAATGAAAAAAAAAGCTCAGAGTGGATGTAAAAATTCCTGTGAATTTTCCGTGAATATTTTTCTTCGGTTTTCCTACAGTTTTCCTTCAGTTTTCTTACAGTTAATTTGTAGCATCCAAATGATAGAATAGGAAGAAATCCTACTTTGATCCGAATAAGCCCTTCCCCTCCCACCGAAGGCCGCGCATGCTTTGCTGACGCAGGAAATCACGCTCTACATGCTCCGGTGCCGCGTAGCAAAATCCCCTTCCCACCCACGTTCCCGCCCCTTTGGCCAAAATCTCTCTCTAGTTTCCGCTTCCGCCTCCCTCCCTCCCTCCCTTCCTTCCCCACGAAGCCATCGCTGGCTCAAACCCCAACACCCAAACCCCCACCTCCGCCGCCGCGGATGGATCCAACGGCGCCGCCGCCGGAGGCGGTCAGCAAGGCCGACTTCCTCTCCTGGCTCACCTTCCGCATGTTCGGTCAGTGCGTCGTGCATCTCCCCCTCCGCCGCTGCCTTGCCTCGCCAAACCCTAGCGCTCGCCGTCTCGCCTTGCACGCTTAATTGTGCTTAGTAGCAGCTAACGCCACCATCGCTGATGTTGCCGGAACTTCCGGTTTGTTCGCCTGTTCCAGGAAGCGACGGCTCCAGGGAGAGCGCGTTCCTCCGGGCCGTGGCGGAGGGAAATGTCCGCCGCCTCAAGAGTGAGTGCTCCTCTTCTGGTTCTCACCGCCGGTCTCTTGTCGTGGGGGAGTTGAGTTGAAGGGCTCTGTGCGTTTGTGCGCGTGCTCCCTGGCTGGTGGCTGCGAGAGAGTTTCATGTTGCTTGCGTGCTTGGTTGTTCCGATCGGTCCATGTAAGATATTTTTTTTGACGGGCGTGACATTTAGTTGCGCGGCTAAGCCGGCTAATGAATCAATATCCTGTGGTCATCTACTCATTTCTGACGATTGTTTAGTTTCTTGCTTGCATCGCGGTTGAATTTTCCTATGTTTTACACGCTGGAAGTGCTTCACGCCTTCCCCTTGTGATGTTTTTGTTCCTCCACAATTGTGCTGGGCCAGATTTTGTTTTGTGATTATATTCACGATGATGCTTTAGCAAGTGTGATCCAGACATTCTGGCGAACCGAGAGTTGAAATTGCTTTTTTTTATGGGCACACTCTTTCATCTTATCATGATTATAATTTGCTCCTATGAAATTTTGGGTGTTGAAGAAATGGTGAATAGAATGGACGAGAAGGGCAGGGCAAAGCTTGCTGATATGAACATAGATGGCATGGGATTACTTCAAGTGGCAGCTTCCATGGGAAAAATTGAGGTCTGCAGGTACTTTGTCGAGGAGCTTGGCTTTGACGTCAATGCTGGTTGCCTCTGTGGTGGTGCGTGCATTTCTTTCACTAGATTAATTACATTTATGTTTTGGATTCTTTTATTAGTTTATTATTGAACAGATTAAGTCAGGCAAACTGTTGTGTGAGACAGCATCACAGCATTTATTAGTTCAGACAACACTACACAGTTTTATGTTGATTCTGTGATTCTGTCATGTTATAAATAGAAGCAGCATGAGAAAGTTGGGCTGCTTCAGTTAGCAATCTGCTGTGATTGATAAAAAAATGCATTTCGGATTTGAGGTTATTTATGAACTTTGTGTGGTACTTTCAAGATTTCGTTCCATATATAACAAGTACCATACATAGCATCCCTTAATTCAGTGAGAAGCAAACTGGGACACATAGCCGTTCCTAAAATGCCAAAAAATGAAAATGCATACTGTGTGTGCCGTTTTGTGGCCATCCAGTGGCAAGATGGTCTATTAGAAATCATGCAATGTACTACTAGTTTTATCATTGTGCAATGTATTTACCATGCTACTAGGAATTCCCTTGATGGCAAGTGCATATCTCATTGTAATCTTTTAGATGAGGGTCAAGTTGTTGGTAACCTCACAAGGAGCTTGTTTTCATTATTATTGACAGGTTTGGCAGCTTTGGGTTTTGCTGCATTGTCTGGAGAAGTTGATGCTGTGAGATATCTTCTTGACCGTGGGGCTGATCCTAATAAGATAGATGATACAGGCTCGGTTGCTCTTCATTGTGCTGTAAAAAATGGTCTTTCTCTGCATGTCTACTATTCTACTTCTCATTTCATTACTACGAATGGCTTTGCTGAACATGAATTGATGGTTTCAAAAATGTCACCATCAAATGAATTTAGGTTTAATTATGAAAAATATACATCTAGTTCACTATTGTGACGGCTTTATTGGGGTAGTTCCTTTGGATTAGCACTCCTTTATTCTTTTATTATTGACTAGTTTGTTGTACCCACATGGCAGACAATCTACAGACCATCCTACTATTTGAAGTATATACCTATCTAAAATATTATTCCCTTGTGGAAAAGAATATTATTCTCATAATTCTTAGCAAAGTTCTGTTAGCTATATTTGTTTTACTATTTATTCAAATTTTCCCACTAGCAATCATTGTCCTGTTGTCCTGCCTTTCTATGTAATGCCAGAATCATAACAACGGACAGTTGATCATTTAGCTAAGCACCTCATGGAGAGGCCTATAACTCCCTTGTTTATTTTTAGCTATGACAAGAAGCTACTTGGATCTTTTGAGCACATATCATACTTTTACCTGATTGCGTAGTTTGCTGATAATGCATGTTCTTTGTTATGACATTTTGTTTGTTCATTTTATTTAGGATATGAAGAAGTAGTGCGTCTCTTATTATCTAGTGGAGCCAGGGTTGATATAGCTGTTGCTCATGGGACACCACTGCATATCGCTGTTTCCTATGGGAAGACTGGTGTTGTCAAGATTTTATTGGATCACCATGCAGATGTAAGAAGCAATTCTCATGTTTTTTGCCATTTGCATTGTTCTTATAGCTTGATGCAATCTGAATCTTTTATGTGCTTGTGTTCATTATATATCTCATGCATTCATGATTTCCTTGCCCTCAATATATTTTGTACTGATAAATTGAACGATCATTCATAATATTGTTTTAGGTGCTTACACCTGTAAATTTTCCTGGCCTACTGAAATCATGCCAGTTTTGTTAAAATTATTTCCAAGTATTGTGTAACATTAATCCTAAACAATTTAATTTTAACAATGACAATAAGGTGTGTGGTAAACGCGTGGAAATGCAGGAATATATGGTTGTCGATACTTATTCTGTTTTAACATTCTGCAGTCACTTTTTTGTAACCTATTGAGTTATATCATTTGTTTAGGTAATGATTTTGTTTTTTGTATTAAATTTGTAGCCAAACAGTACTTCTGGAGTTTTGGGTACCCCTATACTTACAGCTCTTCATTCTACTACACATGGATTGGATGAATCTGATTCTTTGGAATGTGTAAAGCTGCTTGTCAAGGTCTGGTATCTGCTTAACCTTTGTTTCTTCATAGTATCTTCTTGATTCATTGCTAAGGGTTGTAGGCCCGAATATATACATGTATATGTGTAGGAAAATAAGGAAACTCCTCATACAAGGAAAATACAGAACATAGTAACATACCACATGTTCATCTGACAACTATATAAATTTCTGTATGAAGCATTTCTGTATTGCATATGTTAATTGCACGTGCTGGTCATGATGTGAATTGTGCTAGTGCAGGCTGGTGCTGATGTGAACTATGCTTGTCCAAGCACTCCCTTGCTTGTGGCCACAACAATTGGCTTAACTGACTGTATCAAGTACTTGCTCAAAGTTCGTGCAGATCCTAACATTCCAGATAAACAGGTGTGCTTTTTAGGCACTGCTATTATTTCTAAAGTTGCTTCTCTTCTCAGTGCTTGATCAAATACATATGATTTTGAATACTAAATTATTCTGTTGGCTATTCAATTTTTTTCTAAAAGTATGGTCCTCGGATGGTGTTCAGAACGTACGCTTGTTCTCTGTTGCACAAGTGCACACCATGTATGATTCAACCTGAATTTTCCTGTTCTAATGAAGTCAGCTTTTTATTATTTCTTGAATACTAAATTATTCTATTGGCTATTCAATTTTTTTTTTCTGTAAGTATGTGGTCCTCGCATGGTATTCAGCGTGTATGCTTGTTCTCTGTTTGCACAAGTGCACACTGTGTATGATTCAACCTGAACTTACATGTTCTAAATCAGTTAACTTTTTATTATTTCCTTTTGAATTTAAGTAAATTAATACTCAAACAAGTTAAGCATGGCTCTTCATGAAAGTATTTAGGTGGGAAGCAGCCTCCACAAGGTTGTTGCTTATTTGATAATAAATGCACCTGATCGTTGTATATTTTGATTAGTTTTTTACATGCTATCTTCTTTCTTCTGTTACTTTACAGAGTGGACATACACCGATAGAAATTGCTGCAAGCTTTGGAAGAAGAGATCATGTGAAGATTCTATTTCCTTTCACTTCCCCTGTCAAAGCAGTAACAAACTGGACAATTGAAGGAATTATGTCTCATGGGAAATCAAAATGCTCGATGCCCAAGGTTTGGCTTGAACTAAAAGTTATCAGACCATTCTATGGTTATTTTCCTTGATGATTTAAACTATGTGTATATCTCTGACCTGTCAAGTTATTCTTGTTTTCTGTTGTTCATTTTCAGTTAGTTCCAAATTCTATAGATAATATGTGTTGCCTGGTAGCTATTGCCTTGACATTTGAATCCCTGTTATATGTGAGCTGTCATCATACATATTGTAGACATTTTTTTAACCAAAATACAGATTGTAGATGTAGACTTGGGTTGGAAGTTTGGAACAGTATTAAACTAACTGATATTTTAATTTTCATTTAACGTTATTGCAGCTTATAAAAGTATTGCATGGTTTCTGCTTAGAAAAACAAGATATTGATGGTAAGAGAGTTGTTACGCATGATATAGTAAGAATTGCCACTTAAATGTCCAAATAGGAGAGTTGTGGCCCGTGGAATTTTCTTTTCCCGGAGGACTTTTGTGTGATGGGGATTAGACAATCCCTTTGGTTTGTTGAGGATTTTTAAGCAGAGTAGTGTTCCCTGGTAATGAAAACATGCTCTGTAAAACAAGCCCTTTTGTTTGCTTTTCTCCTTGGTGCGTTCTTGTGTTGCCGTTCCCATGGTGACACAGCTCGCCATCCAATTATTATCATCTGGATAAGGCTCCATTTTTAGAATATTATCTATGTAAAAGGTAATATGTTACTATCACTTTCAGCTTAATATTTTTCTGAAACAAGTCATTTTTATATATGTTTATTCTGAAAGCAATATTTTACCATCTTTACGTGAAGTTCTTAAACAATATATGCTGCATGTGCGAGGCTTACTTTATGCTTCTGCTTTAGTTTGAGCCATGTAGCAAGGTCAATGACAGAAAGACAGAGCTAAAATCACTAGGAGAAAAGGCAGTTAAGAGAAAGGATTACCTTGGTGCGTCAAAGATCTACACTGAGGTATATGCTTGCATCTTGTTCCATTATTTTCATGTTGTATTTGGTGCACTAGCGTGCATCATCAATTTTATGCGCCAAACTCGTGCTGTTGGAAAGAGAGTATATATGGGACTATGGAGGGACCTTGCATCTTTGATTTTATTGAGTGGGGACTTCAACCCTCGGTCATTTACAAATAACCTAGGAGAGAAGAAAAGGGAGAAACTAGACCAAAAGATTTGCATAAATAATATTTCATTGTCTGATGCTACTATGTTAGATAGCCAGTATATAGAAAGTTGGACACTAAAATGGACTGATAAATTCATCTGCAACCAAATTTTCTTTACTGTTTCACTCTGTTATTTTGCAGCTATTATGCATCTTTATCTTTATTTTGATGCAGGCACTTAAGCTAGATTATTTCGATGCAACCCTGTATTCAAACAGAAGCCTTTGCTTTCTACAAATTGGAGAAGCACAAAAGGCTTTGCTCGACGCAAAATTATGTGTAAATCTGTGACCTGAGTGGGTGAAAGCTCACTACCGGGAAGGAGCTGCTTTGATGTCGCTAAAGGTCAGAAAAATTATTGCAATGTGCTTGTCTCATGTTGCCTTGCCCTTTACATCAGCTTGATGTCGATCATGTGCCCTTTTTTGTCCACAGGAGCACAAGAAAGCATTCGAGGCATTCTTGAATGCGCTGAAACTGGATCCTGCAAATGCGGAGATTGACAAAGTGTTGTGGTAATGCTTCTTTCAATCATCTCTTATCTTCTACAACGCTTTGTCATTTTCTTTTTCTAGCATAGTATTTAGAAAATTTGGGCTTCCTGACCAATAATTTGTTTTACTTGCGCAGGGAGGCAGTTGAGGCCATGAAAAAGGATCAAGCTGCTGGAGAGAAAAACCTTATGGTCGATAGATTAGATGCTGCATTTACGCACTGGTGCATACATGCTGTCCTGCTGGGTTTGAACGACGCTTCTTTTGGGTGTCTGATCATATCGCATCTCTTGGAGACAAAAATTAGTTACTGCATGTTTCTGTGTGGACTTTGATGGTTGTGTTATGTACTGCCCAACACTATATATACTCGTTCGAATGGGCTCTTGGTATGTTCTGCTTTGATCGACTGTTTTGGCGTTTTTGTACCTGAGCGTGCTTTCTTTATTGCTAGCGGATATAATCTTCTTGGTTTTTTCTTAGGTTTTGCTGTGTGCTTAATTATTCAGTGCGAAATCTTTTTTCTCTTTTTACGAAAAGAAGATTCTTTAAAGATAAAATCTTCGATCAATAACAATTCCAGTATTGTAGATTGAAAATTTGAAATTATTCACAGTGCTCCCTCAGTCAAGTTGAGTCCTGTCAACGTCAAATATTTTACTGGACCGAGTAACTACTAGTGATTTCATATAGTCTCCATTCCAAAATTTAATCATTGTTTAGAGTAATTTTATATACACTCTCCGTTTTAAAATATAAATATTTTTAGGTTTTAAATCTTATACTACAATAATATGTATATAAACATTTTTGGTTATATTCATAGTAATACTACTTTCATCCATAACTTTTCAAGTTTAAAATTATATCATTTTATCTTTATCTACTCTTACTTCTATCCGTTTCTCATTTATTTCATTTCTTGTTTATTGAGCGACATTAGTCTTTTTTAGTAATCTTAATCTGTGCTAAATAACTTAAAATAATTATATTTTGGAAGAAAGTTACTACTGTAGATATAGTAGATATAGTCATTCCATCTGTTTTATATCATAAAATTCTTTAGTTTTGTCTATATTTATCCATTGATTGATATATATTATCTGTAGATGCATAGATTTGTTAGTATTCATTATTCATATGAATCTAGACAATAATAAAATGTCTTACGTTATAAAACGGTGGAGCACATAGGGTGGGTCAATTACGAATAAATAGAGAGTATATTCAAATTAATACTTGATGGGTCAATTATATCCTAAGTAGGCATATTTTGGTTTAAAATATAAATATTTATAGGGTTCAAAGGGGCCACATTATGCATGGATTTTCGTAATTTTTATTATTCTGATTATTTTATATTTAATAAGTTGCTTAGAAAAAGAATCTAATTATTTAAAAAATAATTACCGAAGTGACTAATAATAAATCTTCAACATCTCCTTAGTCTATGGTAAACAACATATACATATTTATATTTTGGAACTAAAAAGGTGCTCGTACTGCTCTGGATATTCAAGGGGAAATGCAGAAATGTATCTATTTCACGTGGGATTTTATTCGAAACTTAATTATCCAGAATGCCCGTGAAACACGCACCGGGGAGACTACTATATAAGTGCGCCGTAGCAAGAACGCACTCGCATCTCACAATAGCTAAGCTATATAAGTGCGCCGTACAACCACCACCACCGTCATCGCGGCCTCTTCGTCTCTCTCGGCGAAAACCCTAGCTAAGCTAGAGCGGAGCCGGCGGCCGGCGGTAGCTGCCATGGATGACCCGAGCTTCGGCTTCCGCATGCAGCTCGCGCTCCGTCGCGGGCTTTCGTACTACAATGACCCCGCGCCGCAGTCGGACTTCTTCGAGGCGGCCACCAAAGGCGACGTGCGCCGCCTCCGGGGTGAGCGGAGCGGCGGGCCTCCCGACCCGATTAGGGGTCCATTCATCCCTCATCCTCCTGCCTCGGGATCCGATGCCCCGCCCTTGCTTTGCGCCTTACTATTGTTTTTTTTTTCCTGTTTTGGTTGTTTGGCTGGTGCCGAAGAGTTGGCGAGCGGCGAGGACGCGGAGGGGAAGGCTCGGCTCGCCGCGGACGCCTGCTGCTTGGGTCTCGGGCCGCTCCAGGCGGCGGCGCGCTTGGGGGAAGTGGACGCGTGCAAGTGCATGGTGGAGGAGCTCGGCTTTGACATCGATGCTGGCAGCGAGCTTGGTACGTATATGTTTCGGAGTGACGGCTCTGATGTATGCTTCGACATGAGCGATTTCTCAGTTTAGCAACATTGATCGTTTTTGTATGCCCAAACGGCCAAATTAATCGCGTCAATTGAACATTGTGTCATCTTCATATGTAGTTGTATGTACTACTATTCATCAATTCGGTAGTGCATCAACCTTCACGTTTATCTTCCCATGGTGTTCAAGGATCGACTCTGCTTTGGGTTTTATGTCACACTAAGCGCTAGTAACTCTTAATGCCGCGCAATACTTAGGTCATAACTAAGTGCAGCGGTAAAGTTTAGTGCAAATTCATCGTTTAGCTGGGGGGAGGGGTGTGTATTCTCTACCATTATGGTAGTTCCATTACAACCATTGATATGTGGGCCCTAGAAAGCTGGGAGATATGCTGGTGATTTCAATGGTTGCTTGCTTTTCCTCTGATGTTATTCCCAGGCATAACAGCTTTGGCTTCTGCTGCGTTGGATGGAAGACTGTCTCTTGCAAGGTACCTTCTTGACCATGGGGCTGATCCAAACAAGAAGGACAATGCAGGCTCTGTTCCTCTTCATTGTGCTGCAAAAAATGGTTACCTTTCTACTTTCATTCAGATCAATATTAACCAGTTAATTTCTTGATGAAAAGGAAAAAAAAATGTAACAGAGTGCTTCGTTGTCTTCTAGATCAATTTCTATTTATGCCATTTAGACATTCACGTATTCACATATCCTATTATTATTATTATTTCCGTTTTACATAATTCCTGTAGATCTAACAAAGGTAGTTTAACTGTTTAAGTATTCTTATAAAGGTATGAAAGAAAGAAATGTTGATTTGATTGATTTTCCCTAGTGCTTGCTGGTCTTTGGTGCTGTCCATACCTACAAGGGTAATTAGCATCTCCAAACTTTTTTTATGCCACGTCTGCTAGATGAGCTCAGTCACATGTCTTGGAGCTTTTCTAGGAGATGGTGTAACATGGAAAAAGCCAAACGGCATATTTGCAAATAAAAAAAAAATTGTGAATAAAACTTTTATATACGTATTCTTAGTGGTCTAAAAGCCAAGTTTGGGAGAAAACTTCGGTGAAAAATACCCCAAAATGAACTTCAAATTTAAGGTTAAAAATCATAAGTATAAGCCAAAAGAAGGGGATTGTACATGTTCCAGTTTTACTTATTTACATTATCAATGTTAATGCATTCTTTAACTCGTATTTGCCTTGTTATAATAAAGTGGAACTAATATATTTGTTTCCTTTCAGTTTCCAATATAATCGTATTGCATGACATCTTAAACAATTTATTTCACCCAATGGCATCAAGTAAAAGGTGCATGCTTGGTGTCTATTGAGGACAGGAAAAATATTGTTGTGAATCATGCATCTTTGAAGAATATGTGCTCTTTTGTTGTTTAGCCATCTGATTGATAAATCCTTTTTTTCCGCATTTGTGCATTTCGTTTAGGACATGATGAAGTAGCACGACTCTTGCTATCTAGAGGAGCTAGCATTGATATAGCTTATTTTCATGGGACACCACTACATATTGCTGCTGCATATGGGAAGGCCGGTGTCATGAAAGTTCTGTTGGAGCACCATGCAGATGTAAGTAGTTTCTATTTCTGTGCATGTGGGCTTTTAATACTAACTTGGTATAATGCAAATGTATCTAGTATTTTGGACCACGGGTCCACTGTGATATTTCTCTTTCCTTTTTGTTGTAAATATTCGTATTCATCTCCTAGTATTTTGGATTACTATGAATTCAAATATTTAAGGTTTAAATGACTTACTTGCATGTTTGATGGTGTGACCACAGCTTTCCTTGCTCTGGACCTTCCATTATTCGCAACCAAATTGACAGATGTTTGGTGCCAATAGTGTGATGGATTTTGCATCGCGCTATCTTATGAAACATAATAGAATACTTATAGTACTCTCTGCGGTGCAACGGTGGGCATGCAGGGTTGTGAATCTTGCCACTGAAGGTTGAGTCTCATGGTGTGGGGTAATAGATCTTACCCCATGCCATGAAAAAGTGTGATTTTTTTCTTGTCCAATGGACCAACATGCTGCCATACCCAATTGGATTGAAAAGCTGCTGTTGAAGTTGTGTCCCTGTATTGCAAATTGCGTAGGATTGTAATGATTTTGTAGCCCCATTTCTAAATAAAGTGTGAAGGTTCATGAGTATAGCAGCATGTTTTTTTAGGGCATGCAAAAAAGGATTGCTCATCTAGTCATCTTTGTATTAAGAAGAATAGCAGCATGCTAATATTTGTATTTTGCAGGATATAATTTCCATATTCTGCAATACATGTCATTCAATATGTTTACACTAAAAGAAATATTATTTTCCTACAATGTAGCCAAACAAGGTTTCAGAAGTTTTAGGTACACCGTTGGTTGCAACTCTTCATGCTACTTCGCAAGGACTAGCTGAATCTATTTCACTCGAATGTGTAAAGCTACTTGTTGAGGTAACTTGAAGTCTCTTTATGGGACCAATCTATTTGCATGAACGGTAGCATTGACAATTTTATATGTTTCATACAAACAGGCAGGTGCTGATGTTAACTATAGTGATCGTGACACTCCGTTGGTGGTAGCAATTGATATTGGCTTGACTGACTGCATTAAGTACTTGCTAAAGGCTGGTGCAGACCCTAATATCCCAACTTGTCATGTGAGTTTTTGTATCCTTTTTACCTGGTCATTTATTTTCTTGTCAAAGATTTGTGGTCAATGCTAGATATGCCCCCATTATATAACTGTGTCTTGTCACCTTGAGCCTTAGGTACTTGACTGCTAAGAGATTTATCTGACTACTAATATGAGTGGCTAAAAGGTTGAAATGAATTGTGCTTGTGTACAAATAATTATTATTTTTGTATGTTATTTGGTTCGAGTGATGTTGAGACTTCTAGTAATGTAGCTCAGATGACATTTATAGCTCAAATGGCATATAATTGTGCATAAATAACTTCACCTATTTATGCACATTTCTATTTATTTATTGCATTATATTGTCCTTTTGTTGTTTTTGTAATAAATGTTTGTGATAGTCCCTCCATGGTCAATATTTCTTCCGAGACAGTAGTTATGCTATTGTTACCTGTTGCTTTGCAGTGTGGTGCCTTGCCAATACAACAGGCTGCAAGCTGTGGAAGAAGAAAGGTTGTGGAATTACTGTTTCCCTTCACTTCCCCCATTCGAGCTGTGTCAAACTGGACTGTTGAAGGAATTATTGCCCATGCCAAATCAAAACATGCCAGATCAAAATGTTCAAAGCCCAAGGTGTGAATGAAAATAATTCATTGTGATTGTTCTGTATTTCCTTATGTGTCCATCAATTTCTTTTATCATAAAAGTTTGCACTAAATGTTGGATTACATGAATTTATTGATAATCATGTTTTCTCTAGTTGCACATTATTTACTTCCTGAGAAACAAGACAGTCTTGCAGCTCTGTCCGAAGAACAAGCTTCTAAAATAGTGTTGTACTGCTGTTTATTTTACTGTTTAGAGGACACACATACAGTTGTTGAGAAGCAATATCAAGTAGTTGAAAAATCCTTTTTTAGCACTATAAAAATGTCACACAACTTAGGTGGCCTTTTTTTTTTGCTTTTTACAAGCATAAGCGAAACAACTTATTAACAATTTTAAATATTTTTTGGATAAATTTTATATATGTGTTCTTAGCGACCTAAAAACAAAAACTGAAAAATAAAGTACAATGAAAAAACCTTAAAATCAACTCTAAATTTAAGTTGTAAAATTCAAATTTTGACTTGTAAACATAAGTATAAGCAAAAATATGAGAGTTTTAATAGAGAAAATTGATAAGAGGGTGTTTATTCTATTCTTGCAATGGGAGAAAACGGGAGTGGGTTGTAGGAGTTATTTTCCTTCCTTTGGTGAATTGAAGGAGGTACTGTATAATGAGTTGTCTCGTCAGTACTCACTCTATTTTATATTATAAGATGTTGACTTTTTAAAAATAAAGTTTCTTTAAGTTTGATCAAAATTACAGAGAATAAAAAATTGCGACATTTTCAACATAAAATAAATATACTCTCACAATATATTCAACGTTCTATTTAGAGAAAATCTGGTGTTGTAGATATTGCTACATTTTTCTATAAAATTAGTTAAACTTTAAAAAGTTTGACTCTAGAAAAAGTCAAAGCATCTTATAATATGAAATGGAACGAGTATTATGGAAGGGTTTGTTTTGAAAATAATAATATAGATTGCCTAAAAGTTAAATTAGCTTCCCAGTGTAGGGGTTAGTTATTTGATATCCTATCCCAAAACTAGGATAAAAATGGCATTGTTCTTGTCGATGCTGGCCTTCCCGAAAGCTAGGAGGCATTGTGTTTGTTTATTGCTTCACCACGAACTAGATACCTTCCATAGAGATGACTCAGACAGCTATAGTACTCATGGGGATTGTTCATGTTAACTTCGTCCTCAATATTTAATAGATAGAATACAAAATAACTAATACTCATGTTAGGAAGCTAACTAATTATTTTTCCATTGAATTTTGTTATTTTGATGGGTAAACCATTCCTTAAACCTGCTGCTACAGTACAATTGTGCATGATAATGGAAAGGAGCATACACTTATTTACATAACAAATCCTATGGTAGGTCACAAATTTGGGGAATTTGTGCCTAGTCTGCATTTCATGAGTTATGAAAGTGCAAGAAAGGATGCTAAATCTCGTTCTTAACTAAACTAAGAATAGAAAGATTCAAAATAAAAAAAAATGCTAAGGAAAAGAAGAGGATTGAGTCAAAAGAAATGGATGTTTTGGAGTTTACAGTTTGCTTATGTAGGCGGGAACCTGGTATTGTAGGCATCCTTATGGTGGTACTGTTTGTGCTGTACCAACACATAGCACATAATGTCATAATCTTATCCTCATTGTGCAACAGAGGTGGTTTTTTCTCTATATTCCTATCATAATAGGCTGGGTAAGGAAAACTGCCAGACAGTTTCAGTGAGGTTTCTACTTGTTGGCAGCACAGAAATGAACAGACTCATTTGTTGTTGTTTTAGTTTTATTAGAGAAGATCTTGATGAGATATGTCATGTGGTGATAATTCAGTGCGGTCCAAAACATAAGGTCTGATGTTTAAGGTTCAGTTTGTGGTGTTGGTACTGTTAGGATTGTTGTTAAGCTATCGTTAAAATTCAGTTGAAAGTGTGGCTATTGTTTGTTCAAGAAATAAGGGCACAAGTATTAACAATGTTGGTAGAATTAAATGAAGGAATGTTGTGATTGGTTAAAAAGATGGAGTAGGTGAGAAACTTTAGTGGTGGAAGTTTGTGATTGGTTTAAAAGAGAATGTATGTGTAGAAATTGTTATTTTAGAACAAAAATTGAATGCTAGAAATGGTTGTATTTTGGGAAAAAACTATTTTCTAGCGATGGGATATCAAGTAATAAATTGATCACCTACCTTCCGTGTTCTGTTATGAAACAGAGCACAGGTCATTGTCTCGGGTTTCATCTTATATATTGTTTCATCATTCTTAAATACAAATTCAATATTAGTTCTTTTCAACTATATATAGTTTTTGTTGCTATATAAATTTGTTTCATCAAATTATTTTATCTTCGGACGGTTTTGTACATTTAGCATCAGTGTATTACCTAAATTAGTTGGCTTCATAATGTAGGACAAGCATGATGATCAAAGTAAAAAGGCTCAGCTGAAACTACAAGGCGAGAAAGCCGTTAAGAGAAAGGACTACCATGGCGCCTCAGTTTTCTACTCAAAGGTATGATGTAAGGAAGGCGCCTTTCTTTACGTGAAAGACAATGCAGTTATATTTTCTTTGTAACATGTATGCATAGACGTAGAAAAATACCCCCTCTGGTGTGTGTGTATGTGTGTGTATATATATATACAGGTGGCGCTACACAGCGCATCATAGAAACACTGCGTGCTATGAAGCAACGTAGCGCGTCACACAGCGATCAACCAACCAACCTTCACGTCAGCCCACCCCCCTCCCACCACGACCACCCCCAACAAAAGCTAGTCAAGTTAAAAAAATAACTGACGGATGTGAGTGTTGAGTTAAAAGAATAAATTATATATGTGTGAGGTGTTTACTATGATACACCGTGGAGTTAAAATTTAACTGATGACAACATAAAAGAAATGCGTGCGTTTATTGATTGAGGAGTTAAAAATTAACTTTCATCACACATTCAACCCCACTACCAGTGTGTTAGTTAAAAATTAACTCATATGCCTAGCATGTGTTCTGTAGTTCGATAAGTTAAACTTAACTGCATAGTATAACAGCGTGATGTACGTGTTTGGTGGTGGGCGTGTCAGTTAAAAAATAATCAATATGTATGCAACGTGTTCTTGAGTTAAAAATTAACTTGTGTTCACTGGCTTGTATTCGTGCTTCCGTAAGTTAAAATTTGATCGAAAGGAGTCAAAGCTAGCTTAACTCACTTTATTTGGGGCACCCCGCAAGTAATTCAAAAAGTTAAAATTTAACTACAACGTGCAAAGGTGGGGTGGTTGCTCTATTGGTGGGTGGTTTGGGTCTGGTTTAGTTGTGGTGTGTCAGGCGCTGTTTATTACGTAGAGCTGAAAGCGCTGTAT
Organism: Oryza brachyantha; assembly: GCF_000231095.2. NCBI lineage: Eukaryota > Viridiplantae > Streptophyta > Magnoliopsida > Poales > Poaceae > Oryza > Oryza brachyantha. Next base: position 21,978,674 of record NC_023165.2, read on the forward strand.
AGTAGTTATATATATAGAGAGAGAGCAAGATTAATATGTGCAACCCCTTTAGTATAAGCTATTCTACACCCCCTTACTTCCAAGGCCTCTCAAGGCCCATCCCACCTCCCACCCCTCTTTCCTAGGCCCAAAAATCATCTCCACCTCAATTAAATTAAAGAGTTCTTCACGTGGGTCAACCACTTATGGGCTTTCCCTCTTGTGTATCTAAGCCTACCCCCTCGTCTCACAGGAATTCTGTAGTAACACGAAGGAAAAAATACAGTAACACGACAACTAATTCGCAGTAACAACGTCAAAACATACTCATAAGGGATCTACTTTTTTAAAACACTTTTTTTCTAACAATGCGGTAGAAACGTTTTTTTAAAAAATAATATATGTTGAGAGATAAAGTTGTTTAAAGTTTGGAATCTTAAGAAATATATATAGGATTTGTATTAGTATACACTAATGTTATGACAATAGCTGCAGTAACGCTACACATTCTATATAGTAATAACGTCATGCTACTATAAAATATGTGTATTGTTACTGCATAATTGTAGTAACATAGCGATATAAGTGCAGTAACAGGTGCGCTGTTACTGCACAATTGCAGTAACGTCGTGATATAAGTATAATAACATCATGATTGAAGGGCAGTAACACGAGGTGTGACTGCATACTATTGCTACAATACAACTAATACATGTGGGAGAGCTAAAAGGTTGTATTTCCAATTTTAGAGAGCAATATCTCATGTGTATTATATTATTTTTTAAAACCGTTTTCACTACCGTGGTTAAAAAATATGATTTAAAAAATAGATCTATCATGGTATTGTTACTGTATTTTATAAGACATGTTACTGTATTTTTGCCTTCGTGTTATTGCATTTTTCAGACAGACGAGACTGGACAAATGTGAGGTGTGGAGAAAGGTCAAATGACGTGTTTGACCGATGGGGGAGAACTTTGACTAGGCCAGGAGAGAAGTTTTGGGCCCTTGGAAAGGGGTGGGAGGTGGGTTTGGGCCTTATGAGGGGAGGGGGTATAGAATAGCTTATTCTATAGGAGGTGCACATATTAGTTTTGCTATATATATATACACACACGGCAAGTCATGACTCACTGGTTGATCCAAAAACATATCCAATTACCTCCAAATTTTGATTTATATGGCTCAATAGATTCTTTATTTCAAATTCTTGTAGCACGCAATTTTTTTTTCCATTTTTGAATATTTTTAAATATTCGTTTGAGATTTTTTTAAATGATACATAACACATTGATTATTTTATTAATATTGTATAGTCACTTTTAGAAATCTCCAAAAATGAAAAAATTTTGCGTGCTATAAAATTTTGATATGAAGAATGTATTGAGCCATATAAATCAAAATTTCGAGCTGATTTGATATGTTTTGGACCCTGACTCACGGAGCGGCCCGTGAGTCACGACTCATTTTAGCAAAACTCTATATGTGTCTGTGTGTGTTTGAGTTTTTCCAGTCTGACCTTTGAAACTTTGGCTACAATAAAATTTGAAAATACTTAGTTTCAAAACCTAGAAATGATATGTTTAGATTTGTCTTGAAAAGTACTTTTATAGTCTCAAATCTTTTAGGTTCTATAATCTTATTCAAAGTTGTATGGCAAATACCATAAAACAAGTCAAACACCATCTATTTTTAACTGGAGGGAGTAACCTATGCTTGCGAGACGTTTATTATGAGCATGCCTTTCTATACGTCTGGCTAAACTTTCACATATTTATTATGAGGCTGTCTCTTTATAGTTCTGTCTAATTACGAGTCATACATCACTATGAGTACATTTATTGTTGGATTCACTATCCTACCAGTGTCCATCCCAGTTGATCGACTTGAACACTTGGAAGCAATTCATGCAAGCTTCAGTGAATCGTAAATACTTCTCTGTTATCATTGATAGACATGGGAACCAGTGTTTTTAGCTCCATCGTTTCGCTGTTTCTACTGCTTATAAGCCAAAATTTGAATTTTAAAACTTAAGTTTGGAGTTGATATTGTGGTTTTTTCGTTGTTGTTTATTCTACACCATTTACTTGTGAATCGCTATGGACACGTATATAAAAAATTACCCACAAATTATTTTTCGTTTACAAATAAGTCTTTTTGCCTTTTCTTCCCAAAAAGCGAAGCAATGGGAGCTGAAATGGTGCTCTTCTCCAGCTCATCATAACTAGACATTTATCAGCCCTTTACAACAGAAATTCTGCCTACTTCTGAGTAATTGAGTATTTTTTTCTTGTGTTTTGATGGTCGATGCAGGCAATTGAGCTGGATCGTACTATGCAACACTCTATTCGAATAGGAGTCTTTGCCATCTTCAAATGACTGAAGCAGATGCAGCCTTGTTTGATGCTGATACTTGCATAGAATTGCGGCCTGAGTGGTTGAAAGGTTATTACAGGAAAGGAGCCGCACTCATGTTGCTGAAGGTCAGATAAAATATAAATTACTTCACCTTGCACTATATTTTTCTTGTTCACCTCCCTTATTTAATCTCCCCAACGTTTGTTTTATCCGTAGGAGTACAAAAAAGCATGCGATGCATACATGGCTGGACTGAAGCTGGATCCTGGAAATGCTGAGATGGAGAAAGTATTCCGGTAATCTGTCTCAAACCAAGTTTCACTTCTTCAACCTGTTCGACGGTTAATCTATTGCATAAGATTGACCGTTTTTTTGTGGTGAGAACACATCAGCATTTGAATAATGATGCATATGAACCATACCAATGCATGCTACGAACGGATTGGAAAAATGTGTCAAGCTGCCCCCATATTTTTGTTTCAGTATGGTGGATTCTTCTTCTAACCTGTAAGACTTCATTTCACGCTTGCAGGGAGGCTGTTGAGGCGATGAAGAAGCATCATGTTGCTACAAAGAGCTTCAAGCCATCCAGTTAGATAAGTAAACCAGCACGGCCACGTTTTGTGATATATTTGTCTAGGAAAATAGTACGTAATGCTCTGAGGCTATGAGCTGGAGCGCTACAGTTTACTGGTACTGTATCACCTTTTGGATCACATAGCATAGTTGTGTGCTACCGTGCTGCCTACGTAGTAGTTGTGGGAGAAAAGTGCTCCTGCGTAGAGAAAGCATTGTTGCCTTTGGCTCTTAGCGCTAATGCCATTCGTCCAGAAAACTGCTCATGACATGATATCATCTAGGACTCTTATCATTTTATTATTGCCTTATTACAATGTAGCCTTTATCATCCTTGTGCTACTTTCGTCCTAAAATAAGATCATTTTTAGCTATTCTGGATCGTTTTATTTTAAAATAAGTTCATTTTAAGTAATCATTGCATTAAGAAATAAATGTGTTGATGATAAATATAGGGAATAGTTATATTGAGATATGATAAAGTATGGGATGTTATAGTATTTTAGCTTTTTTATATATTGTTAGATGGGATGAGTGCAAAATAAAATTATTTTGGGAACATCCATACGTTGGGTGCATTCATCATTGAGATTTGAGAGTACTGAAAGACACCTGCCCCCAGGTTTGGCTACGGATATTTTTGCAGGCCTTTATGTGGGCTTATTTTACATGCCTTTTAGCTGGTTTTGTCATGCTTCGTTTTGGCAGGAAAGCAATTTGTGGGCCTCTGTACTAAAAGGCCCATTACAGTCATTTGGTTTCTAAATGGACCGAATACCGAGGCCCAGCTAAGTCATAGGGAACTGATCCTTGAACGTGAACCCGGACGAATTCCTCCATCAAAGCAGACTGTAGTATTATAATAGTCGTTCACTTACCATCCGTGTATGTTCTATACGATAAGATAATGTGATACCTTTCGTTACCTTTTCAGGAATAGTAAAACTACACCTTTTTCCCTGACCTTTAATTATAACCGATTTCTTGCTGCTTGAATAGCAGTAAGCAGGACTGCAGGAGTAAAAAAGAAACAGCCGGAAGCAGCGAGATCTCTCAACCTGATCGATGATACTGTCAATTTGGGATTGAACTACAGAATATTCTCAACAAGCTTTCCCGGCAAACTTACACTAACTGCTCCATTCAATTCAGAAGCTTATCTGATCGCTTCCAATTCAAATAAATACCTCCAGAGCTGCAGGTCTCGAGTTCGACCACTCCGGCAAGGAGAACTACACTACCCACAAACCGAAGCTTCTGCATCCAAAAACTTCACTAGAAAACTAAACTAAACGCAAATCTCTTCGGAAACACGACCAAAAAGTTCGGGAAAAAAATAATTCTTAGAACGATATATATATAGCTTCTGATGCGTCCGTCACCCAGCTTATCGGGCTCTCCGTCGAGGACGATGAACTGGAGCGGACGCCCGCTCCGGCCGGCGAGGAGTTCACGAGGAGGACGAAGCGCCGCCGACGTCGTCCTCCCTGGAGTCGTCGGAGAACTCGTCGTTGTACATCTCCTCCACCATGGGCTTCCACAGCCGCACCCGCGCGTTGATGAACCAGTTCGATATCTGCATAATGCATATACACACGCACGCTAAGCATTAGGCCGTATGTGATGATTCGTGTGTTCATTCATATCAACCACAGGTTTTTTTTGTCATCTAAGGTACTACCTCCGATTCATAGTATAAGATGTTTGACTTTTTTGTTATAATGTTTTCGTCTTATTTAAAAATTTAGTCTAAATATAAAAAATGATAAGTCGTGCTTAAAATTATTTTGATAATAAAGTAAGTCACAAGCAAAATAAATGATATTTCCACAAGACAAATAATCAACTATTACAAGCAAAAAAGTAAAACATCTTACAAATAAGAGATTAGAAAATTAATTACATCCTAGCCATTGTATTCGGGATGCGCATAGTTGTAAAGTTGGAGTTAATTCTTCGGAAGCAATTTTACTATTCTTGAGAAAGTAATGGGAGAGTAAATTTTGATATCTCAAGTTACTTCCTCAATGATGATAAAATTGTTTATTTTTCTGACCGACTCAAAAGTTAGAGAGAAGTACTCATTTTGTTTGACTTTTTAGATTTGTCTAGATTCCTATATGTATCAATGTATATGTTTTGTATATGTATCTATATTTATTAGCACATAAATAAATTTAGTCAAAGTTAAAAAGTCTTATAACGGAATGAAAGTAATAAATGAATGGATTCTAATGCTATGAAGTTATAGAGTTTTATTGCGTACTTGGGTTCTACTTAGACCCGTTGTCACGGCCAGCATGAGCTTCTCATGGTCATTCGGATACCTGCATATTTATTTAAATGTAAACTGTTAGCTAGGTGGTAGCATTTTGATCTCATCTTCATTAAGGAAATTAACTTTGCTATTCATATCATCTAATTTAACTATTCTTGCACCATGTATACACTAAGCTTGCACTATATAAAACAATGCAACTTTAATTTTTTTTCTTCGTATTGGTAAGGATCCATACTAAAGCTTAGTATTTCAATTTTAAGTTGTTGTATTGTTTGTTAAAAATGTATATTTCAGATATTGATATGGTGTTGAAAAGGTTGATCAATAGATAGGAAAAACACACACACATTGACAAATAAGACTTCAAAAAAGTTTGATTAGAGTCTAAGAATGAACTTTGCAGATAATAATTTTGCATTGAAACTAGTTATTTTAATCTTCACATGATCCATTTACAAATAAATTTAGGAAAAAATGTTTAACTTGGCTTAAGGAAGTCTAAATTATTTGGTTTTATTTGTGAAATACAAATATTAGGATCGAATGTGATTATATGTGAAAGCTAAGGGAGATTGATGAAGCGAAAAGCTTACGGGTGGAGGAAATGGTCGAAGAGCCATGCCCGGAGGACGGCGACGGAGTCCTCCGGCAATCCCCGGAGCGGCCTCCACGCCTGCTCCGCCCGCGCCGCCGCCGCGTGCTTCGTCCGCCGGACCAACCTGTTCACCACGTCCTCGTCGTCGTCGTCGTCTTCGCCGTCGGCGTCGGCGTCGCCCCCGTCATCGTCGTTTTCTTCGTCGCCGTCCTGGGCCAGCCGCAGCAGCGCCGACCTCCTAGCCGCCGCCGCGGCGTGGAGCCTGAGCTTGCGCAGTATGGCGCGCCGCAGGTTGCCGAAGTGGCGCGACATGGCCTGCGCCATGAGGGCCGTGTACCCGGCCGTCGCGCCGGCGCCGAGCGCCGGCTCGAACGACGCCGACACCCTCCTCAGCTCCCCGAAGTAGTGCTCGTGCCGGCTCTCCAGCTGCGTGGCCGACTCGGCGGCGAGAAGCGCCATGGATTAATCACTCGGAACCAATCTCATACTTTCGTGGAATAGATCAACCATGAGTGCGACGCAATGGAAGAAGGGATTGTGTTGTACGGACCTCGCTGAGAAGGCTGAGGAGCTTGGCCTGGACGCCGCCGCTCTTGCCGTCGTACGGGAGGCTCGCCTCCGCCCGAGCGCGATCGCCACCCTCTCTCATCGGCCCCTCGTCGTCACCTCGCCGCGCGCTAGCGATGGCGGGGTCCACCTCCCCCATGGACACAGCCTCGCGGAGCAGCTCCTGCGCCGGAAGCAGGTACCTGGAGCCACGCAGCGCCGACACCATCGTCTCCGGCGCGGCGCCGGCAGCACGTGAACGGCAGCAGCAGCGCGAGCGGCGGCCGTCGTCTTCAGCCGCCGCGCCGGAGCCGAGCGTCAGGACCACCAATGCCCCGCCGGCACCACCACTCTCGGCGCCGCCGGTGATCTCCTCGCCGCGACGCGCCGGCCGGTGGTGCAGCTGGCAGTGGCCGCCACATAGCTGAGAGTGGAGCTGCTTGGTAGCCACCATGTCAGTCAGCTTGTGATCTTCAGATAACTACCCGCAACAACTGCAAGCAACTGAACTGACTGACTTAAGGATGTGACCATGTCATGTGAGTGACCTGAAACTATTTTTTTCAGGGCAAATCAGCACACATAAGATTTGACAAACTGATTAGAAAGATAATTACACTGATCCTTTATTTTTCTTTTATCAGAACTAGGAGATTGACAGACAAACAATGTGCATACCTCTTGCCTTAGATCAGTGCTGGTAGTAGTACAGAGAAACTGAATCAGCAAGAGGTGGAGAGAAGACCAAATGGTTATGGCTGCATACATGCATAAATGCCACAAAAGAGGTATGCTAAAAGGGCATTCACCACTGCAGATATATATAAACACTGAGCCATACTACTACTGCAGCTGCATACTGCATACTGCCTCTCATCAGTAGCTGGGATGGCTGGCTGGCTAGGTTGGCCATGTCCACTGTGCACCTTGGACCATCATCTTTGCATTGAAACAGCACCAACCACATGCATGATAGTATTCAAACTTTGCAACTTTAGTGCTAGTAGCTCATTTTGTTTTGTCACCATCTTTTTTTTTTATTTTCCCCTGTCACTATACTTGCTAGTTGCTGCTACTACAATACTGCTACTCAGGAGTACTGTCCTGTCTCCTCTCTGCCTATCTACCCTCTTCTTGGTAGCTTTTCTTGGAGACTGGATATGCATTGTGCTAGTGGTATGCTTGCTAGTAATAGCTCAGCTCAGGTTCAGCTGAGCTCCCTCTTCCTGTGTATGTGTGCTGGCTAGATGCAGCAGCAAAGTCATATACACTACTATACAACCTCACACACACTATGACACTATTTCTTAGTACTGTCTAGTGTATAGTGTGTGTGGAATGGATGAGAGGAAGGTAGATATAGTATGTGTTGTAGAATCTCAAGAAAGGGCAAGCAATGCTCACTAGTGTGCAGGGCTGTGCCACTTTGTGTGGTTGTGTCCTAACCCTATGGAAAGCCCAGAGCTTTTTTTTCCTGGGGTACTCCTGCAGCTTCTGTTGCTGGCTGGCTGGCTGCTTGGAGAGTTGGAGTGCACATGACATGCAGAGGGAGAGAGCCTGTGCATGGAACCTAGCAAAGCAGCTAGCAAGCACTTTGGTCTTGCTGCAAATCTACATACTACTGCTACCTGTGTGTGTGGTACTTGGATCATGCATGGTAAGGGTAACAAACTAACAAGTGTAGCATGCACATAAATGGATAGACAGACACATCACACATCAACAGGTGATCAGTTCTTAGAGAGAGAAAGGTAGATGCTGAGAGAGAGGGGGAGTGAACAGGAGGAGGAGGTCAAAATACAGTTTTTGGGAGGTGTCATTGAGAGGAGCTGTCCATTGATTGATTGGACTGATCCTAAGAGGGAAGAGGAGGAAGGAGGGTTGCTGTTTGTTTTTCTGGGGCAGTGGTGCCTTTTTGGTTCAGGTGATCTCTACAGTGCCGTTCAAACTGGCCTGATTTGAGCTTTGAACTGGTGACTTTTGACCAATCGACGCACGCCTATCACCTTCCAAATGTTTTTTTAATGTGCTAGCTGATGATACTGTGCAATTATCTTCTTTTAAAAGATTTATCACCTTCTAAATGTTTTCTCTAACCCTATAGTAGTATTAGTATATGCTAACTGATGGTACTGTACAATACAATTTTTTTTCCCTATTGAGAAAATACAGTCTGGATTCAACTTGTGATAATGGCAAATTTACAATTGTTTCAAATAAAAAACCATGCATGGAAATAAATGGGAGGATCAGACTGCTGCCTGACATAGTGATATTGCTATTGCAGTAATCTATGCAGTGAATCTAATGTGAGGTGCATTTAAGTATACTGAATGGTGGAAATATCAAATTTTACTACAAATATATGCCAGTTTTAAACATTGGATAAAAGAGCTATTATCCTTTTTTTTTAAGCTATGCCTGTGCTCAGGTTGAACAGAGGAGCTATGTGTGACACAGCAAGTCAGTAACAGAGAAGACAGGGAAAAACAGAAAAAATAAATATATCTGTACATATACACACGAAAGGACATGACACAATGTCATCAACTTTCGTCTCCTTCCTGAATAGTAATAAATTGTAATTAATTATACGAAGCCAGTGGTGACGATTGATGAAGGAACTTCTGTCAGCTGATTTCGTTTCGGGATAAAAGGCAATTAGATTTTAATCGACAATTTAAGTTTGTAACTTTAGGAACCGGCCTAACTAGTTTAGTGGAGGTATGGTTCTTGAACTCTTGGGTTCAATTATATTTTAGCACCCTCATCTTTTTGCTTATACTTATGCGTATAAGACAAATTTCTAACCTTAAATTTTAAGTTGATTTTAGGATTTTTTTCACCGAAGCTTATTTTTTAACGTTGGCTTTTAGGTCAATAAAATTCGTATATAAAACTTTTATTTACAAATTATGTTTTACTAGCAAATATGTCGCTTGACTTTCTTTATAAAAAGCAAACAATCACCCCCGCCCCCTGGTTCGTCTTGAAAAAATGCCTCAAAAGGCTTCTGGAAAACGACACTTGTTCCTCGATAATCTACATTTTTTAAGGTAGGAATTCGATGAATTTGATCCAATTTAGTTGTAACTTCTTTTGTTTTCATATGGACTGTCCAATCAGTTCTAGTTTAGACAATAGGATAGTTATAGGTCTGCGGTTTCTGGTAAGAAAGAGAAACTTTTCAATCCAAACAATCTAACAGACCACATTGATCCAAAGTTTTGGTTGTGTGCATCATGTGATACAGACGCAGGATTTGATTTCAGTTGTCTGTATAAAAATTGGTCCTAAGTTCTAACTATAGGGTTTCACTGATTCCATAACAAATCACGATCACATCACAAAGCCACAGCTCATCCAGCTCCTCAATAATTGACAAGTGGTGGTTGTTAAGTCTTTGGAGTCATCGAACCCACAACACAGAGAAGCCATAGCTGGAGTGCCATTCCCGGGGCCCACATGACAGCAACATGGCGCATTTACTCGTACAAAAAATGCAAAGAGCCAGTCCCTGCAGGGCCTGGGCAACCACTGCAGCTTCAATCCTGCACCGGCAAGGGCTGCCAATAAGAATTTAAAATTGTCATGAAAAATGAAAATGACAAACAGTGGATGGACTGACAGAAACCATTTCCACAGAGATGAATAAAAAGGAGAGTAAAATACAGCTGGTGCTCAACTCCAGTAACATAAAGCGTGAAGCATCAACTTGCAGAAGCAGAACAGAAAGCTGAAGATTCTCCAGCAATCTGTCCATTGATCTCTCTTCTTTTCTACCTTTCTTTCTTTTTTTCTTTTGTCAATAGGCTGAACAATATATACCTGGATGACAAGTAGTTATTACAGGTGTTCTTTTTTTACAGCATGGTTCTGAAAATCATAATCTTTTACATGTATGATGTATTCCATCTTTACAGGATTCTTTACCCCTATAACCCCCCACCAACTAAACTTAATTATATTACATTTCATGCTATACCCCCCTCTTCTGTACCAAATGCAAACTACAGCTACAATTTCCATGCTTTTTCAGGCATGTTATTCTTGCACTACAAATTACAAATGCTCCCCCGGGCAAATTTTGCCACCATGTTTTTGGTATTTCGACCATCTAGGCCACAAAATCATGCATTAGAGGCGACGGTTCAAACCGTTGCCGTTGATCTATTTGGTTCGTGGATTCATAGTCTGAAGAGGCCGCTGCAGCAACACCAATAGAAGCAGTGGAGTTGTAAATTTCTTCTTCTCCGGCACCGGTGAAACCTGGCTGATGAGTGTTCTGAACTGAAAGTCTGTTCTCAGCATGCTGTAAGCCTAGTGTCAATGACACGTTGCTGTTCCCATATCTCCCGATCCCTGACAAATGATAAGCCATGAACCGAGCATTCTCGTCGGAATGATGCACTACGGCATCATGGAGGAGGCTGCCTTCGGCTTCGCCCGGCCTTTGGTCCTTCAACATTAGGTTCATGAAGCTGTCGTCTTGGTTGCCTTCATTGTGGAAGCTGGCTGGTGCTCCACCAAGGTTCATCATCCCGATGTTGGCTTTGGATTCACCCAATTGACTTGGTTGACAGGTCTGGCTCAGAGAGCTTTTCAGATCCTCCTTATCTTCAGATGTTGCTATTTTGTCCTTGCTTCTTGGCACGTTGTCGGAAGAGGAGTTTGAGTCAAGATCTGCCTCCCCAATCTCTTCTTTATACATGTCTTCAATCATCGGTTTCCACAAGCGAACACGGGCATTTATGAACCAATTTGAAATCTAGGAGACAAAGAAGAATATTGGTTAGTTCAGAAACTAATTCTATCCAATCACTTGATGCATAGTGCAAAGTTCTGCAGAGAGACAGGTTGAATTTACAAATAATTGGATATGCATTCAAAGCCAAAATGGTATAGCATCCATTGTTCCAACAGAGTATGATTCCAGAACTGATGGAATAAGGTTTAATGAATTGCAGATGACTTATTCTGAGAAAAAGGATGATATGCATGCAGATAATAAACAGTTTCCCCACAACATGGCATAGATTTTGCAGCGCATGGGTATACACTGAGATGCATTAGTAATTCCAACATGTGACCATATATTTTACTTATGTCGACACATGCCAATGATTGGTAACTATGTTATAACTTTAAGATAACAGGTTATCTTTGTATGATAGAAAAAAAAAATACCTGACTTCTTGTTAAGCCAGTTTGTCTTGCTAGCATTAGCTTTTCAGAATCTTTTGGATACCTAACAAAGCAACAAAGTGTCATTATGACAAAAGCAAAAACAGGCGAATGGAAACGAGTGTACAAATAAAAAGGCACTTACGGGTGAAGGAAGTGCTCAAAAAGCCAAGCACGAAGAATTGAAACTGAGTTTTCAGGCAGTCCCCTCTGCGGCCTCCAAGCATTTTGCTGTAACAAACCATACTGCTGGAAAGCGCGCTGCTGTCTTAACTGCTGGTCAATATAACGGAGGCGTGTTAATTTTCCCTCTTTACCAGATGAACTCTCCTCCTCTCCTAGTTTCTTCCGGATAACATTGATCTGATCATTGATAGCATCTTTGAGACATCTGAAGTGTTTTGATATTGTTTGAAGGGCAACTGCAGTATAAGGCTTGGCAGCTCCAGACCCAGCAACCATATCAAAAGATGAGACAACAATTTGCATTTGATGATAATAGTGTTTGTACTTTCGGTCCACCTGAAAATTAAAAGAAATGGCGTGTTGATGAACCAATAAGAATATAAAAAGATTGCCTGTAAAACCACTACTCATCTTACTGAAACTCCAGTCAACTTGAGCATTTAGAAGATAAAGGCTTTATTTGAAAAGCTAATAAACCCACCTAGACTAGTTAGTTTCAAGGCCTTGAAGTTGACCCATCTCTCTAACTTCTGCAAGAAGCCCAACTTATGAAGCTCTTGTAAGAAGCCAAACTTTTTTTATCAATAAGTCAAACAACTCTGAACTGTGGATTATATGGCCCATCTATGTTAACAGTGAATACTAACATCATATCTAACACTGATTTGGTGGAGATTCCAGTGTCCAACCAATATTATTCTAACAAGATAACGGAAGGAAGGACAGCACAATTGACTTTTGACATGTGAGAGATATAAGCTACAACTACCACTAGACAAGTATTTGTTTCTGGAACTTTACTTTGGAGTGTCTAGATTAAGCTCGCTCATATTAGTATGCATAATCTTTCAGTCACTATTGATCTTTGTGCTGATTATCAGTATAACACTTAGCCCAGCATTTAAGACACTTCAATTTGAGTTCAATAGAGAAGAATAGAGAAGGGGGACACATTTTTTTAAGCCTTTTGTTTCAAATAAAACAGTTTTCTTTTTTTGAGAAAAAGAATGGCAACAGATTCACACACCTCATCCAACATCGCCATAAGTTTTGCCATCTTATTCTGTAGCTCCTGTTTCTCAGCAGCAGAAAGCTCAGGTGCAGCATTGGCAGTAGACTCCTGTGGGTTGGAAGATACCCCCTCACCTTTCGAACCCCCATCGGCTTCTTTGTTATCTGATTTTCCTGCCTCAGCCTGGTCTTTCTGTGCTTTCTGTTTTATACTCTTCCAAACACTGACGACCTCATCAAGCAATTCTTGTGCTGCTTTCAGATACTTCGAGTGTCGGATTGCCTGTGAGGCCTCAGATTGCATATTCTTCATTCTGTTGTCATCGCCCTGGTAAGAGTGTGGTGTTAGCAACTCTTGTTTTGCAGACCAGTAAGGGTATGAAGGCGCCAGGATATGCGTGTTGAGGCTCAGAGACAACCCTTGGCCTGGTGTTGGTGCAACACTCATTGAATTGTGATTGTTCAATAGGCCAAACTCAATCTGCGCACTGTTATGAGTATCATTGTGGATGAGATCAGCACCAGCACTATGTGATCCATCCATCAAATGCATCAACATCTCATTTCTCATATCTTTGGCAGGACCAAAAGAGCGCTGCTCTGTATATGATGAGACCATGTTAGGTTCCCTTGCCGATGAATCTTGAGAGATTGCAGTTGGATGGCCAGGCAGCTCCATGAAATTCTGTTGATGTTGGATAATGCCACTAAATTCCGTGTATGGTCCAGAAGATCCATTGCCAGGATATAACATGTTTCCTATTGCTGATGGCACAGGATATGATGAATTGCCTGAATCCGCTGGGTACATAGCTTGTGAGTCTCTTTCATTGCCGGGACTTGAGTAATAAGTAGCCATGTCGCAGCTTTGACAACTCAATTAGCAAGATTACTGTGAAGGCATGGATACTGCAGGGAAGCAATTACAGAGTTCACCAAACCGAAATTCTGATTGAATTGCCTGTCAAAGGGGGAAGCAAAAAGTTGAAGAAAACAATGACATCAACAAGGTAGATAAATGGGAAAGGTAAACTATTTATGAGACACTCAAGTCTACACCACATGATGAAATAGTTAAAAAGGAGAAATAAAACCACAATGTAATCGCCAGATCTTGCTTTTTTATTAAAAAAAGTATGGTTCTGCAACTATTGCAAAGACACAGGATATACACAGAGGCCAGTCACGAGTGAGTGAGGCTCAGAGCCTGAGACCCACAATCTTGGCAGTAGTTACCTCTGTTTTGTTCTCTTCTTTCTTACATTTTTGTAGGGAAGAACAGAGGTTATGGTCAAGAAACAAGAGGATATATAAACGGACAAGGTAAGATGCCGAATTGCAGGCTAAAGGTACTGAACTACAGGTGGTCCTTCATCTGAGTTTAGCTAAGGTTATTGGCCTTTTGCTCCTTCCTTATGACCTTACCAAGATAATGAAGACTGCAAGAATGTGGCCATAAATTCTTTCTACTTGATCAAGATAAGGCAACCATTCAAGAACCCGATGAGATAACTGATTCTATACCACAGATAAGAATTTCAAGGCCACGGATACTTGTACGTTTTTTCCTTGAAAATGGAAAGAACTCATAAATGAAATACCTTGTTGGGTCAACTGATTGATGGCAGAAGCATGCACCGGTAGTCGTCAGAGCTCCTTCATAAGCTCAGCAACGCCATAGGAGGGCTCCTTGCTTTGTGATTACACTGAAAGACGAGATAAAATGACCTCAGATGGGTAGCTAGACAATCGAGACCAGCAAATGGATAATAAAAGCTACTATGTTACTTGTTTACACCTCAAATTTTCAGTAGTTTTTAACGATATGAAAGAGGTGGAAACCAGGAGAAATGACCAAGGTAAAAACTTTGTTGCCACACGCAATAGAAAATGAGGCAGGCCTAAATTTTGATGAGAAGAGCAAAGAATTCCATTGCAAGAAGAATATAAGATAGCAATCCAAGACAAGAATCGTTTCCACAAAAGAAGAGAGAAAAAGGAACCGAGCTTTTTATGAGCATGGCTTTCATGCAGACATCCACAGAAATTAGAAGGCTCATGAACAAGTCGCAAATCAAAGAGAGACTCCACTGTAATCAAGCTCAATTCTGCCATCTTCCCCCCAAAAGCTCTGCCGGTGGCTGGAGAAACATCTGGTAGAAACCCAGAGGCTCCTCTCTCAACACCAAATGGTGGTTGAGCTACCAAGAACTCCATGAGACCCAAAATTCAAGAAAGACAGACATGGATTCTGAAGCCAAAGACAAGAGCTTTTGAGGTGAGAGGATGTAAAAGAACACCAACTTAAACTGCAGAAACACCATACCTTCAGTTTCTCCAGAAAACCAGCTCAAACATCACCAAAAGGTCTCCAATCCACTAAAATTTCCAGATGGAGCTTCCATAATCACGGATCCCCAAGTCAACCGAATACGCAGAAACACCAAGAAACCTCGCAAATTCAGAGACGATAGGCTCTACCGCCGCTCTCAACAAAGCAGCCAAACCCCGTGCACTCTCGCACGAACACCACACATAATTCAGAGAGACCAGAGACCAAACCAATGATTGAGGTCATCAACACCGCTCGGGAAAACCAAAACAAAAAGGATTAGTTGCACCCACCAAAATCAGACAACACAAATCCAGAAGGAAGCAAGAAGAAGAGCAAATCACGTATCCCGGGGGAATATGCACCCCCCCAAAAGAAAAAAAAAAGATTTATTTTTTCTGCTGCTGCTTCAACCAACAGAGGCCAATGATGCAGATGGGATGATAAAAAAATCTGAGGAAGATTGGAGGTAGACCTGATGTTGTGCTCCTCATGGGAGGCAGAACCAGAGGCAGCAGAGATTGCTGTCAAGCAGCTGTCCTTCACAGAGCTGAGGAGGATGAGGAAGAGTGGAGGAGGAGGAGGAAGAAGAAGAAGAGCAAGAACAAAGAAGAGAAAGAAAATCAATTGCTGCCTCTTTCCCTCCCAGTATGGGGACAAAAATCAGATCCCAAGAGAACAATATGAAAAAGAGGAGGAAAAAAAAAAAGCAAGAGGGAGGAGGAGCTCTCCTCTCCTCTCCTCTCCTCTTCTCTTCTCTTCTCTTCTCTCTCCTTCTTCTCCTCCTTCTCCTTCTTGATGCTACAAAAATAAATAAATAAATAGAATTAAAAAAAGAAACACCCACCACTACCACCAACAACCAAAATAAAGTAATTGTGGAGGGCCTCCAAAAGAGATTAGAAGAAAAAAATGTAGTATTTAATTTCTCTTGGTGTTTATCATTAAGGAGGGCGATTATTGGGTGGGGTTTGGGGTTTAAACCAACTTACTACTCATCAAGCAAGCTGGTTGGAGGAATTTGGCCTTCTTGGCGGTGTGTCCACCACAACTTCCAGTTGCTTCTCCCGTCACGATAACGCGTATTATTATTAATATATATACTGGTATGGAGTGCATATTTTTTTATTCGCATTGCACAAATTGTGCTCGGTCCAGTTCATCCTTAGAAAAAATTGAGATGGGGGCCTTAAGTCTAAACGCCAATTATGATACTATATATTCTGTAGATGAGAACAAAGGAAAAAAAAAGCCTCCAGTGTACCAACTTTGTTTATTTTTTGGGCAAAGGGTATAAATTATAGTTTACTATCGTTTGGTATGCCTAGAACTCTTACAAGTACCCTTATCTATCATTTCTTAGAAAAGTGAAGTGCGTAAAACCGTGCAATTGGGCTTGCTCCGCCATGCTTTAAAATCTTGCAAAAATTTGTATGGTTTGACAAATGGTACATAAGTATTTTGTAGATTTATATTATTATTTTGTCATCTACACTTCCTAAAAGAAGAGAGTAGTTATAACGGCGAATCTATCATTTCACCTATTATCATTGTTAATTTTCTAAATTACTCCCAGAGCTTCTTAATTTTAAAATGAACCATAAATGCAAATGAATAGCAACAAAACCATATTAATGTCAGCATTCCCTATAGTAAAATGATGGGTAAATAAATTCTTGTTTATTTTAGATAATATTATAATGTTTTATTTTTACCTCATCTTTTCGCTTTTGCTCTTATAAGCCAAAATTTAAAATTTTAACCTTTAATTTAGAGTTGATTTAGGAGTTGTTATCATAGTTTACTTTTTAATCTTAGCTTTTGGGTCACTAAGAACATATATATAAAAGCTATATTTATAAATTATTTTTCGTTTGCAAATATGTTGCTTTTTTTTTTCCTTAAACAAGCAAAAGGATGACTCCTTCACAGGTAACAAAGCACAGTCATTCAACTTGTGTAAAAAAAATGATAGTTCAACTTCAAGGGTTAGACCAAAGTTCACTGGCTTCCCTCTACTCCAATTTAACTTGGATGTTGCATAAATATGGTGTAACCAATGGTACAACAGAAATCCCATCTAGTGTTATTAAATGGAGGGAAAGGTAGATTTGCTCTAGCAAAATTCCATATCTGTCAGTATGCAGCGCCCTATAGTACACTACAAGCGCAATAAATGGCAGCACGCTGGACGTTTGCTCTACGATGGTACGCCAGCTAAACGCAGAGATATGCAAGATCATCAAATCATTTCTGGACAAAGACATGGGCAGAGGATTTATCACATGTGGCATCAAAGTCCCAAGGAGAAAGCTCAGATGGAGGGGACCTCACCACACATAAAAAGGAAAAACGCTACACTCACTCACTTAGGGCATCACAAATGTATTACACAAGTAGTCACTGTAAAATAAATATCCTTATATGAACCGTCTTCATATATTTATATATCATGAGTGTAATCATTATATTATTAGCTGCTAAAGTTGTCCATAGCTATTTGGGTTGTACATAAGAATAAATGCTCTTATTTTTTTCTTATTTGAGACTCACTTTATTTTTTTTATTCTATCAATAAGCACCGTAGAACATAAAAAATTATATATATATATATATATATATATATATATATATATATGAGTTTGAAGTATACATGTTCCACGTCGGGCCTTATGTCTTATATAGGTATTAAAGCCACCCATGATGAGTAATGATCATGGTCTAATATCAACTCTTATACCCCATCTTGTTTTCAATATATATCACTAAGCCTGAAGGTACTTTCATCGTTTTCTTCCTATTTTTAATCTAGAATAAATACATATTACTAGTTTTATACTCATAAAAGTACTGCACAACCATGTTTTATTAATGTTGCTTCCTCTGTTTTATTTAATACACAAGACATTTTATTTTATATAATGATAAAATATTTGATCAATGGCTACTCTATTAATTTATCATCCGACACAAAAGTATAATAATAAGAAATCCATTCTGGATAAAAAAATTACATCATGAAAACTATATCTAATACGGTAATCGTTAGTCAAAGTTTTATTCTTAAAAAACAAAATAGTCTGAAATGTCTTATAATCGGAAAGACAGGAGGAGGGGTGTGGCAGTACTTACTTGTACCGAAAGGTTGGCGTGCACATCCTGTGGGTACGCGTAGCGAAGGTGTGGCCAGTAGGGGTCGTTGTTGTTGGTGTGGTCCCACGGGGTGGGGTGGGGAGGGAGAGAGGCTGTGCCGCCTGTGTTTGTGATAGATTGATTGGGGTCCCCCTCTCCCTCTCTCTCTCTCACCGGCTTCTTTTCGCACCAAATGGAGACGCC
Organism: Oryza brachyantha; assembly: GCF_000231095.2. Lineage (NCBI taxonomy): Eukaryota > Viridiplantae > Streptophyta > Magnoliopsida > Poales > Poaceae > Oryza > Oryza brachyantha. The sequence goes on from NC_023165.2 coordinate 21,997,058, forward strand.
CGGTGCCTTCACCTTCACTGCGCGCGGCCCGCGGGGCGGGGGGACCTCTCCCGCGGCGCTCCACATCGGCGGCGGGCCAAGCTGAGGGGAGGGGAGGGGAGGAGGGGTTGGTGGTCTCGATCGGTTGCCTCGTCGCGGCGTGAGCCCGGAGCGGAGCCGCAGTTTCTCGTTCCGGCGGTGGACGAGCGGCGTCTCCTTTTTTTTTTTTTCTTCTCCGGCCGCCGCCGTTGCTGGTGGCTGCTCGGTGGCGCGCGGCGGCGGTTGGGAGTCGAGAGAGGCGTGTAGTGCAGTGCACGTGTCGTGACGAGAGGACGGCCGCGTGGGCAGGGGTAGAGTTGTAAATGTTTTTATTTTTCTTTTTTTTTTCGGTGGAATAAAAACCTGCAAGTGCTGCTCGGAGGGTACGACCGTACAAGCCTCGGCTTTGAACTCTACGTTGCAAATAAGATATAAAAAAAATTAAATACAACCATATATATCAAATATTTGAAGATTTATTAATCTAATTATTATTTTAATAAACTCTGAACAAAATAGCAACGATTTACCAATTAGTAGTGTATCGTAGATTTACATAACTAATTAATTATAGTTTGGCACATTGCAATTAAAAGTTTTCAAGTTTGGATGGTGATTCCAATACATGCAATGTCAAGTTTATATACTAATTTCAGAAACATTGTAACAACAAATTAATTCACTAATTTTATAATCACTACAAAGACAAGTTCAAACATTGCGAGGCTAATTTAATTAAATAATTTATTTATATTATCTAATATTAACACAAAATTAAAACTCTATATAGCTAATATATTGAAAGCTATTTTCGCAAAACATGTTTTGCATCTAATATAACTACTCATCTTCTTATAATAAATAAGAACTTATTTACGTTTGTATATATGAAATGACAAAACAAATATGCAATTCTCAAAATAGCATGTATTTAAAGTCTAGCTTTATGAGTTTAAAAAATTTATTTGTGTCTTCTTATATTACATAAAAAATGTTTCAATCAAATATTAAGTAATTATATAATGCCTAGCAAATATTTATCGCATGGATTCTTTTTAATTTTAGAAAATAGATGACACTTTTTAACAAAGTGATAACTAATGATATTTTCATTGGTTGTGTTTCTCCTTTGTTACTATCAGGAGTTACACATATACTTTAATGATTGGAAAATATTCCACAGTGATGCATCATTTGACAGATTAAAGAATTTTCTTATTTTGCATAAAAAGATGGTGTCAATAAAATATTTCTACAACCATAAATACTCATTTCTAATTATCAAAAAATTATCTCTGGTGTTATTATCGGTGATTTGACTATTCTTTTGTCTAAAAAGAGTAGTCTAGAGACTTGATCAATCTTATAATTAACGTAACAGTAACGTGGTATTGAACATGAACTTTATTTCCTTAGTATCATTATCAATGTTCTAACGGCGTCTCATATATGCTTGTGATAATACGCATGTCACGCATATGTTATTTTAATTTAATATGGTGCAACTTACTCCACAACCATAACCTTATTTTTAGGAATTATACTGTTTCCCATGAAAATTCTTTAAAGAATTCTTCATTTCTTTGAAATTTTATAAAATGTATTTGTTTCAAAGAATCCATTAGTATTATAGAATTCGTAAAGTTTTTCCTCCCGATTTTCACAATACAGGTTCGACCCGGCAAATTAACAAAAAAAAATCTGAACCTGTGCTGTACAAATGGAGTAGTAGTATCATTTTTTTACTGTTGTGCTCAAGTTGCACCAGAGAGGTGAAGTGACGGCATCACCTTTTCCTCATTGTGCATGCGCATGGCATGGAGGCACTTGCACTTTTTTTATCATGACCTTAGCACACGTGACACATACTAGCTACCACATGTTTTTCTCTCTTTAAACCAGAGGATTTAGCCTGAGGCATAATTAACTATGCAAATTAGTATAGGAAACATGTGCATGCACTTGCAAACCAATTTAAATTTGAGAGATGCGCTACTGCTGTCTTCTTGCCATCTCTTCATCTTAAAACCTAGGCTCTTTGTGAGTTTATAATATTTATGTAAAGAACTTGTTTGAAATTCGTATGAATAATTTCCCCGATTCCTTTGCAAAGTCGCATTATTTTGTGAAATAGTTAGGTTTGAATGTGCACCGATGCTGTGAATTGCATAACTCCATTGGGATAGTAGTCCTCCTGATAGGCATATGCGTGCTTGATGCTTCCCCGTGATCAAGCATTCAAGCTAGATTATGGTTCTGTTTAGGGATTCTAATAAATAATTGGCGGGAAACTAAGTGGTGAGCATTTAGAAAGCTTTCTTTTTCAATTTCTGGCTCCTGGTTTATTTGCTGCATCATACAACTAACATTTAATAATACCCCGTCTTTTCGCATCTACTTATGCTTATAAACGAAATTTGATTTTTTTTCAACTTTAAATTTGGATCTAATTTTAGGGTCTTTCACCGAAGTTTATCTTTTAGCCTTGGGATACGTATATAATAGTTTTATTCATAAATTATTGTTAATTTACAAATATATTGTTTGGTTTTTTCATGAAAAAAAGACAAACAATCATCCATTAGACTATTTAGAGTTGGAAGAAGATGTAATTACTAAAAACTCCTTCAAACAGGGGCTACAATAGCAACTAGATGGTGGACCTAAAACCCCATGTTGTCTTAGGGCTTTAAAAGTCACAACTTGATCTCTGCTTTTTTGTCCCCATTCCAGCCCAACCAGTGCTCTTTCTTTTCATGTAACCACATTTGGATTGCACCCACTGCAAAAAAAAAAAAAATTGAAATGTGCCTCAGCTTTTTGTACTTTCTCTGTTAGAGCATCCTCAACAGCTTATACATCCCATCCTCCATCATAGAAATAGTGGATGAAGAGTAAAAATTAAGCTCTAACAGAACATCTATCTCATTATCTATTTTTGGATATCATCCATAGATGTTCTCTTTCGAATCCTTCAAATAGATATAAAGGATGTCATATATAGATGATCTGCTGGACTACAAAGGGATATAAAGGATGAAAGTGTTTTAGATGATCATCCAAATGAAAAAATGGATGACCAGATTTAGATGAGCTGTTAGGGATGCTCTTAGCATGCTTATGTTGCAAGTGACGATACTACTGTTTGTACTACTCTGTATGCTTTTAATTAGTTGATGCTGACAACGCTGTCTGCACACTACGTGGTGCTGATTTTTTTTCAAAAGCTGATTAATTCATTGTGTTTTTCTTAATTAGAAGGACGATACATATGTGCACGTGCTACTATTTACTCGTGTCACACTTTTCTGTACCTATGAATACGTTGCCCCACACAAGCACATATAGACAGAGGATAGAGTAAATTTTTGGCCTCACTAAGTTGTGTTTAGATTAAGAAAATTTTTAGAAAAAGTGTCACGTCAAATGTTTGATCGGATGTCGGAAGAGGTTTTCGGACACGAATGAAAAAAACAAATTTCACGGCTAGCCTAGAAACCGCGAGACGAATCTTTTGAGCCTAATTAATCCGTCATTAGCACATGTGGTTACTGTAGCACTTATGCCTAATCATGGACTAATTAGGCTCAAAAGATTCGTCTTAAGATTTCTTGCATAACTGTATAATTAGTTTTTTGGTTCATCTATGTTTAAGGATTTATTTAGGTGTCCAAAAATTCGATATGATGTTTTTGGAAAAAAAAATTTGGAAACTCATCGAGGCCTAAATCTCTGTTGAATGTGTAAACCCAAACACCCACAACTCCACTAGCATACAACATACAGTATCCCATTTTATGTTAATTTCAGTTTGTATATGCTTTAGTTATACAGTTTGCAGACTGATGTGAATGGAAATAGTTTGTGATTATTATAAATGTGGGGAACGATATATGCTTTTATTATGACAACGCAATAAAGCTCAAAATAGCCCACTGACTGTTAGTTAATTTTATATATATATATATATATATATATATATATATATATATAGTCTTAGCTAGATGAGTCGCAACACACGAGCTGTTTCGTGAGTCAAGGTCTAAAAACATATAAAATAATATATAAATTTCGATTTATATGGTTCAATAGATTCTTCGTATCAAAGTCTTATAGCACGCAAGTTTTTTCTATTTTAAAAGATTTTTAAGTATTTGTTTGAGATTTTATATATGTGTATGTGAAGCCTATGTACTATTATGCATAATGCATAGTTACTCCATAATTTTCCTACGTAGAACCCTTACTTATTTATACTACTGCTGCTACAAGTATGTACTTCCGAAAATTTTAAGATAATAAATAGTTATCCGTAGGAAGAGAAATATAACAAGTATAATTAAACTAGACCGGTAGGACAAATGTGCCGTTGACTTTTTTAATCAAGGAATATTAATTAGAAAATGTGCTATTTGCCTTTTTTTGCCCGAGGCTCGCTTGGTCATCTTTTATCTTTTTAAAAGAACAAGGTAAATTAAATATTTGTTTATATATATATATATATATATATCTGTTTTTAGCGATCTAAAGTAAAGGCTAAAAATAAACTGTGATAAAAAATTTATAAAATTAACTCTAAATTTATAATTAAAATTAAAATTTTATTTTATAAATATAAGCAGAAGCGAAAGAAAACGCACCATATGAACCTTGAATTAGCCGGCTGCTCCTTTTCACACTCGTAGTCGTGGTAAACCCGTCGTCGAGGGTTTCCTTTTGAAGAAAAAAAAAACCTAATTTACACTACAAGGTGAGGTTGTCTGGTGTGTACACAGGAGTGTATCGATGTTACGTTTATGTGGTGTTTAGTTATCAAAATTTTTTGGCAAAAACATCACGTCAAATATTTGACTGGATGTCGGAAGCGGTTTTTGGACACAAATGAAAAAACGAATTTTACGGCTAGCCTAGAAACCACGAGACAAATCTTTTGAGCATAATGAATCTGTCATTAGCACATGTTGGTTACTATAGCACTTATGACTAATCATGAACTAATTAGACTCAAAAGATTCGTCTCAAGATTTCTTCCATAACTATGCAATTAGTTTTTTGGTTCATCTATATTTAATATCTTATTTAGGTGTCTAAAAATTCGATGTGATGTTTTGGAAAAAAATTTAGAAACTAAACAGGCCTTAAAAGAAGATACCATATTCATTATTGCATCTAGATTAATCCATGCCTAAGTTGCCTTAAAAAGACAAAACATTCTTGTTATTGCATCTAGATCATTTTTTTGGGTCATCTTATTTATCAAAATGGACATGTCGATGAGACATCGAAAACTAGACGAGAATCCAATAAGATGGTATAAGCCACAATTCGTTTCAGTTTATTCATTGTATCGTTGAAACGGGTTATTTACGATTTGAAAGTGTTTTATGAAAAGATAATTTATTATACCACATATTGCTTATATAGCTTGTTTTGAGCTACCTGTCAAATTTATTTATCAAAATATCTAATGTATCTCTCTATATAGTCCAAACATTATAATCGACGACAGTAATCCCCTCAATAATCTAAAATAAATAGTAATGGCCTTGTATGCTGCTCTTTGGCTGATGTAACAGTGACGCCTCTGTTGATGATCAGGCCTTGTCTAGTTCCTCAAAAATTTTCCTAAAAATATTACATCCAATCTTTGAACACTTAAATAAAGCATTAAACATAAATAAAACAAAAACTAATTGCACAGTTATGTGAGAAATCGTGAGACGAATCTTTTGAGTCTAATTAGTCCATGATTAGTCATAAGTGCTACAGTAACCAACATATGCTAGTGACGGATTAATTAGGCTCAAAAGATTCGTCTCGCGGTTTTCAGATGAGCCGTGAAATTTGTTTTTTCATTCGTATCCGAAACCTCTTCTGATGTCCAGTCAAACGTTCGACGTAACCCTTTTGCCAAAAATTTTTGGCAACTAAGGTCTCGTTTAGTTCCCAAAAATTTTCATCAAAAAACATCAAATCTAATCTTTGGACACCTAAGTATTAAACGTAGATAAATCGAAAAACTAATTGCACACTTATATGAGAAGCCGTGAGACGAATCTTTTGAGCCTAATTAGTATATGATTAGTCATAAGTGCTACAGTATCCCACATGCGCTAATGACGGGTTAATTAGGCTCAAAAGATTCGTCTCGCGGTTTCCATGCCGGCCGTGAAATTTGTTTTTTCATTCTTGTCCGAAAACCCCTTCCGACGTCCGATCAAACGTCTGATGTGACACGCATAAAATTTTCATTTCACCAACTAAACACCCCTAAACAAGGCCTCAGTTTATATATACAGTAGTAACACGACGACTTCTCTGTCTTGGTTTCGATTTGAATTTAGTGCACGCATGACTTGTCTATAGTTGCTTGATTATTCGGCAATCGGTCGGTCAGTAACCTACCTATATTTCCTCTCACTGTACTGCTCCTATTAGCTAACCGTGCGTGCCTTGTATTTCTAGTAGTTTGCAACTTTTTTAAAAAAAAAGTTTTTGTCTCGGTTGGTCGTGTTGGGTGCGTCATGGAATTAATCTTCTTTTCTGCATTAGGTGGGCTCGGCGTGACATAGGCTGTGTTACTTCAATTGACAAAAGATTATTTTTATTTGTAGCTATTTAATAATATATATGTGACAAAATTAATTACTTTAAAAAATCAACTTATATTTAACGGTTTGAAAAATATACAGTACAACACAGAAAAATAATTTATAGATAAAAAAGAACACGGCCGTAGCATGCGGAGGAATTGGTGGCTGAGTTTACCGCGTCGTTGTACACGTGTCAGCTTGTTTAGCTCAGTCCAAAAGGCAATCACTTTCCTTTGTTTAAGCCATAAACATCTTATTAGAGGAAGACAACGTTGAGAGGAATAATCCTCGGTGCATCGACAAACAAAATTAAGTAAAAGAAGTGAGCTAACGTTTTTGGCCTAACTAACGCATGAACGAAGGAACGCATAGAGGAGGAGTCGGTAACAAGGAATTTCTAGGCTAACTTTTAAGGAAATAAATCCAGTGGAAATTATGTGGGGTGATTGTTTTGTTTTTTTCAATGATTTAATTTGTAAATATAAAATAGTTTATAAATAAAAAAATTATATACATATTCCTAATGATTTAAAAGCAAGGGTTGAAAAATAAACTTCAATGAAAAATCTTAAATTCAACTATAAATTTAAGTTTAAAAATTCAAAATTTTACTTATAAGCATAAGCAGAAGTAAAAACGATGGGACATGTAAGTGCTGGTTAGTGTAGAGAAATTTTAGCTGTAGAAACAGAAAAAGTGGAGAAATATGAATCTTTGTAAAAGATTTGAGTGGATGAAGATTTTCATATGTTTTCTCTCTGCAACTTATAAGAAACGAAAATTTCCTTTAATTTTGCTACACTTCATCTGTATAAACCGAATGGTACTCATAAGGTTTATTTCTTACAAATGCAAATATTATGTTTTTCCTCTAAAATGAATGACCCCTAAAATTCTATGTAAAAAGCCCATAAGACCAAAACACCTTCAACTGACATGCCTAGCCAAGTAGCCCTATGAACTTAATGGGTTTGTATGGGTATTCATTGTCCTACTCATGTGTTTCACCTAGGCTATTATATTATTCCACGGAAGATTATAGACTTTTATAGGTGGCCTTTTAAGCTTCTAAATACTCCGGTGTGTTTCATGTAAAACTTTTCCATATAAAGTTTATCAAAATAAGATTTCTTTTTTTTTAATTTGTAGCAGTTAATTCAGTAGTTTTTATTTTTTAAATAGATATAAACAAAAATTAGATAATATTTCGATATCATCTATCTCAACACAACTATGTTCTCCTGTTTTTCATGAGCAATTTTTCCATCGAGATTTATCACCTGCACACATATTCATCTTTTTAAGGGGAAAATGGAACAAAGTGGGAAGCATGAGAAAAAAGCACCGGCGGAGCCAGGGGTGGTCCCTGGACCCAAAAAAAATGCTAATCAGCCCTTAATACCCAAAAAAATGATATTTTTTATCGATTGGTATTCTCGCAAATGACGTAACATGATCATCTTTATTGAGCAGGATGTTTTTTTTAAATGGATGAGAAGATATAATGAATACTTTTATAGCCATTAGAATTTAGAAGGCATAGACTTGATATGAAGAAATGTAGTACGGTAATATTCTTTAAATTTTTCTAGGTATTTAAGCTTCTATTTTATTGCGGGGAAGGCATATATGTTGGTTTGAATCAAAATTTTACTTAACTACTAACTTTATATGTTTTAAGATGCTTTATTCATATATTCTAGTGTACTTGTAGTCTATTCTATTATTTATACTTGCATATATATATATATATATATATATATATATATATGTTAGCATACTATGTTTATAAAAAAAAAATCGGTCGGATCACCCATATCCTAAATACTAGCTCCGCCACTGGAAAAAAGAAGAAGAAGATAGAAATTGTTGCTCTGGAGTCTGGAGCTGGAAGAAGCTAGTAGGAACTCCAATATTATGGGCATGCCGGCCAGTTTCACATCACGTCATCTCGTAGTAATTAAACACGAGCGATGTGCAAATCTGCGACGACGCAGACATCGCTCAATTGGTATCAACATCTACATCTTCTTCTTCTCCTTTATTTTTTGTTTTTTTGCCACGGATAAGATGATCCAAAAGTTAATTTCTTACACGCTTGATTAAATTAACCGGTCTATCGGATCGCCATCAAATTAAAGGGCACGACGCTTTTGTTGATCTCTCCATTTCTCCAATAATATGCTTATCACCCAAACAACCAGCACGTACGTACGTATGTTTTAGATGATGTTTGGATGATGACACACGTTTTTTTATATACGTTTTGACGTTAAGAAAACGATCGATTTGCCGTGTGCTGCGTGAAGGAGATTAGAAGGAAGTGTTATGTTCTAAATAAAGGAATATTTTATTAATATTAGATGATTACGTTGAGGTAATATAATTACTCGAAAACTACTTTTGACATTTGTATAGCTAAGATGCACAATAGAAAAAACTCAATGCATATTTTGCCATCTTCTTTTATAAAAGAGAGTAAGGGCATGTACAGACAACAGCCGTCTATATATACGTTCACGTCAGATTAACTATCCTATGTGGCATCATTGACCCAAGAAAAACTACAGTGCTGTCTCTTCATTCGTCTACTACTTAGACACGTGCTCCCAAGTTATATGCAACATTTTACTAGAGAAATATTCTATGCATTGGTTGCATACAACAAATATCAACATAAAAGGTATAAATATGCTACGGACGCTTAAATAGAAAATTTATTGTCCAAGTTATCTATTTGTCCAAGTGATTAAACTAAAAACAGAATATTCTCAATCACCCTCATCCTTGTTTTTAGTTTAATCGCCCTGGACGGCGGGCCGACTTGGACACTGTTTCAAATGCTGATTAATTATGCGAAATTAAATGATATCGAAGGTCTTTGGAGCAGTATATATAATACTAGGTTAATTGTTGGTGGTTGCATCTCTCAAGCAAGATCATACTCTTGTAATAGATAATATGCATCACCATGTCTTTTCGCTTTTGCTTATGTTTATATGTTAAAATTTAATATTTTTTAGCCTTAAATTTGAAGCTAATTTGGTAGTTTTACCAAAGTTTATTTTCTAACAGATCGCTAAAAATACATATATAAAATTTTTATTCACCAGAGCTAATTATTATTTATTTATAAATATATTGTTTGATGTTTTCTATAAAATCCCAAACAATCACTCCGAATTGTTCATAAGCTTCCCACATGTTTCTTTTTTTCATATGTAGGAGTCGGTCTTTCGCACGGCGTGTAATAAATAAGCGTGTACATATATCCTTCGTTGGTTGGTTCGGTACTTTGGGTCAACAACATCGAAGATTATTGTAATTTGTTATACGGAATTGCATACTCCGTTTCATATTAGTTTATAAAAACTCTGTTTCACATTAGAAGGTGTTTTAGTCCTTTAATTTCTATGGATATTGATAAATCTAAGTACATATGTAAAACATATTCGTAGATGCATTTGTGAACCTAACTAGAGTTAAAACATCTTGTTATATGGAACGTGGGATAACACCTACCCCGCCTAATTAATTCCATCAAATCCATCTCTAAATATATTTTTATAATATATTTATATGTGTTAAAAATATTATCACATTTTCATATAAAGGACAAACTTAATATGACATACTATTATGTTAAGAGTACTTAAGAAGGACCGCCATTCAATTTTGCGTACTTCCATCGTCTGCTTATCAACATGACATAGGCTGCGTTCGGCAGGCCGGATAAGTTATCTTATTCTCTCGTTTTTCTCGTTTTCTATGTGTATGTTTCCCGAACTGCTAAACGGTGTATTTTTTGTAAAGTTTTTTTATATGAAAGTTGCTTAAAAAAATTATATTAGTCTATTTTATATTTTTTAATAATTAATAATTAATTAATCATGTACTAATCTATTACTATGTTTTTCGCGTCGTTAAGTTAACTTATCCCTTCCTACCGAACGTAGCCATAGGCTATGTTCTTTCCCTTGGTTTTTTCTTAGCTTTTTACGCGCATGCTTTCTGCACTACTAAATGATGTATTTTTTTAGAAAGCTTTTATATCGATGTTTATCATCTCATCTTTATAACATATACTTTTAGTTTTAGTTTTATAGTAGTTAATTTTATCGTTTATAACTATGTAACTTCTACATCTATCCCCAAATAATAGCATTTTTACACATTATGCTTTGTCCCAAAGAAAATTTATTTTTTAGTATTCATGGTATTGGAGTTTATGAAATTTAAGTACTAATGCATTGGAAATAAATAAAGTATAAAATAATTGTATTAGGATTTAATAATTTTAGTTTTTTAGCTTTTGTATTAGTCTGTGTGTTATGGGTGAAAAATAAAGTTGTTTTGGTACGAAGGGAGTATCCCATAAATCATTTTTTCCGTCTTTCATTTTAAAGCTAGAAAAGACATAGCTGTAGTTGAGCTAATATATTTAATAAGCAATTTGGTTTATCCATTATTAAAAAAACATAGCTCAGCTGATTTGTATGTATGTTCTGAATCCTGTTAAATGACAAATTAAATGAATTGCAAGTGGCATATAGGTAATATTTAAATTCAATGTATGTAACAATACACCATCCAATTAATTTGTCATAAGCCGTACATTTTGTGATTTGAGCGATATAGTGCTAGCCTTCCATGTACGGACGATCAAAATAATCTGTGATAATAACCTTCCAAGTGTCACAATAACCAAATTGCAGAGATGTGCTGCATCTATCCACCGTGATCTTGGGGAAATTATTTACACTTGATTTTGACGCATGGGCGACGTAGGTACGTGCGTGCTGTGCACAGCAGCGTGATGCTGCAACCAGGAAATCCCTATGGGTACGTTCTAGAGAGCCATTCCGGTCTAATAACTGCCTATTTTTTCACGTGTACTTTCCGAACTGCTTAACGGTGTATTTTTTTCTAATAATATTTATATAAAAGTTGTTTTAAAAATCATATTAATTTATTTTTATAGTTTATAATAATTAATACTTAATTAATCATATGTTAATAGTATTTCCCGTTTTGTGTATGCTATTAATTCCAACCTCAACCCCTCCTGTCGAACGCGAACGCCTATATCCACATTGCTATCGATCGAGCAGTATGGCACATGAGAAGATAGGCCGACACACAGAACCCTAGCTGGGACCGATGACAGGAGTGACCCCCATGACGACACTTGCGACCGGCCGGAACGGAATGGAGCCATTATCCGGTACTAGCCAGAGACATCGCATGTGACAAAGAGGAGCCTACCATTTCTTAATTTCTTTCTTTCTTTCTTTCTTTCATTTCTTTCTTTCTTTCATGATCCATCCCCAGAGAGGCTTTAAAAACAAGAGGAGACCATCACTGGCTAATTAAGCATATATGTATATGTGGTCATTCAGTTCCAAAACACTATGGTGTTATTATTATTATTATTATTATTATTATTATTATTATTATTATTATTATTATTATTATTATTATTATTATTATGAAGCTGATCAATCTAGTACTGTGTTTTAGATCAAATCGGTTGGTTAACATATCAACCAAAGGCTGATTGGCCAATTGAATTTAAATTTCTTCTTGTCGATGATTGCAGATTCAAATCGAATGGCATATCTCGGACATGAAGGTTTAGGACCTACACTGTATCTAATCAGATCTCCTAGGTCTACAGTATGCGAAGTGCATATTTTTCATCAACAACTAGTTTAGGGAATTTAAAATTTATACTCTATTCATTTTGGAATGTAATTAAGCATTGGAGCTAGACACGTATGTTAGGAAATAAATGTGGAATTAAATAGAGTAGGAGACATTAAATACGGAAATTCATACATTTTCAACTGATTACATGCTTAGAAGGGAAATCCAAGAGACCCAAACTTTAAATTTTAACCATTACGATGACTAAATAAAAATATTTTTATGAGCCTTAATATTTGCTAAGTAAACTAAAAATGCTTATTTTTAAAATGGAGTGAGTAATTTAGGGTTAACCGCTACTCTGTCGCTTGGACAATTGGTTACTCTGGTATGGTCATATTATAATGAATAAAGTTTATTTCTATGCTTAATAACGCAATACACTATGATAATGTGTATATTTGTATATATTTTATAAATGAACGGGAGGTCAAATTTTGAGGATGAACACATTTGTCATAAAAAATGGAGTATTATACTCCATTTGTTGTAAAATATAAGTATTTAAGGTTAGGTAAAAATACCCTTTTAGTCACTTCAATAACCATTTTGAAATTTATATGGTTTAAATTCACTTTCTAGCTACTGAATGGATGGAAAATTATTAATATGACAAGAACCATAGAATGATTATAAGGCCCGAGTATATAATTAACACGAGCAGTATGGCCGCGTTTGCCGTCCCCCATTAGTTAACTTATTCCCTCTCGTTTTTCGCGCACACGTTTCCCGAATTACTAAACGGTGTATTTTTTGTAAAAATTTTCTATAGAAAAATTGTTTTAAAAAATCATATTAATCTATTTTATATTTTTTAATAGTTAATAATTAATTAGTCATATACTAATCTATTACTACGTTTTTCGTGCCAGACCATAAGTTAACTAACCGTCACCGGCCGAACGCGGCCTATATCAACTACTTTGTATTGCAGTCGTAGGTACTCCTGTAGGATCGAACCAGATCAAACAAACCTACCAGAGGGGGGTGAATGGTAGGGAAAAACAAAACCCAAAAATCTTTCACGGAATAAAAGATTACCTCTGTCGAAGAAATTGACGCAGGCTTGCTACCTTGATCGCGTCGCTCCTGTGTCGCCGCTATCTTGATCGCGCCGCTCATGTGCCGCCGAGCAGATCATCGAATCGCGCCACTCCTATGACGTCGATCGGATCGTCGGAATCCAAAAAATCATCAGTAGATGAAAGTCGAAAACGTAGATTGAATGATCTTGACTTTATTGCATCAACTGGTATTTACAAAGTGCACCAACAGCACTCCTATCAAAATCGTCGATCTAGAATCAACAACTAAGTCTCACAAAAGCACACCGGGGGCATACCCCTCGGTCTCTATTTATATCGAAAAGTCTATCACCAAATAGGAGTAGGACTCCTTATACTAATATGGCTCATCTCTTAGTTTTCCTAATCAAATCCAACATGCCAAAATCAGACATAGCCGCAGAAGTCTAAACGAGCTACAGTAGTCTGACTGCTACAGTACCTGCCGCGCTACAGTAATCCGGGTGCTACAGTAATCCGATCCGGTTGCTGCAGTGCCGCGCGCTACAGTATCCGGGTGCTACAGTACCGTGGTGCTACAGTATACGGCGCTGCTACAGTGTCCGAACCTGTAGCAAATTCCTTTTCTTTTCTTATCCAGTTTTGATCCGATTTACTTCCCGATTTTTCCGGCGCTTACACACATAACATGTGAAGCCCGTTACGATTCCATCTCACACGGTGTTGCTCCACCATGTGCCAACTCGTATTCAATATCGTCACTTGGCATTCTCGATCGTCCGGACCTTTGCTCCTCCCTGAGCCTAGTCACGATCCCACCGCCATTGACCGATATTGACCTCAAGTCACCTGCACAACTAGAGACAAACCAACCGTTTCCGAGCACAGATATCGCAACCTGACTCACATTAGTTACACACACTCGCACCAACACCTTAATTGTTTCCAAACCAAATTCAATTTATAAACCAAATCGCAAGCCAATTGTTCATCAGAAAATATTAATCATGCTTATGATCTTACAACTCCATCCATTTCATAATGTAAGATGTTTGATTTTTTTTCTTGTAATATTGACCATTTATCTTATTCAAAAAATTATAGAAATATCATTTTTTTTACTTGTGACTTATTTTATTATCAAAAGAACTTTAAGCATGACTTATCATTTTTATATTTGTACTATTTTTTTAAATAAGATGAATGGTCAAATATTACGACGAAAAAAATTAAACATCCTGTGTAATGAAATAGAGGTAGGATATACGTAGGCTGGCTAGGGGATAGGTAGGGGTCAGTGGTAGTCTGGTAGAGTGGTCGCGTGTATTGGGGCATGCCTCCTTGCCAAAGTTGCCATGTGTATTGGTTGCAACGTAGGTAGAGCCAGCCCCCACTCGTCGGTACTCTACTGTATATCAACAGTAGATGTCGAAACAAGGTGAAATCTCTCCGATGCTGGCTAAGGCGCTTTTTACGTTGAAAAATTTTTGGGAGAAGTGTCACGTCAAATGTTTGACCAGATATTGGAAGGGGTTTTTGGACACGAATAAAAAAACGAATTTCACGGCTAGCCTAGAAACCGCGAGATGAATCTTTTGAGCCTAATTAATCTGTCATTAGCACACGTTGGTTACTGTAGCACTTATGGCTAATCATAGGCTAATTAGGCTTAAAAGATTCGTCTCAAGATTTCTTCCATAACTATGTAATTAGTTTTTTGGTTCATCTATGTTTAATGCTTTATTTAGATGTCTAAAAATTCGATGTGGTGTTTTTGAAAAAAAAATTTGGGAACTAAACAAGGCCTAAGCCGATCTGCAATCTAAGGCCGTTCACGGAGCAGGATGTATATGTGATCTAAGGCAAATGAGGATGGGGAGGATATGGTGGTTGACGTGAGGAGGAGTGTACTACTTTGTATCGATTTTTAGTTTGTGAGATATTTTGGGTAAAATTTGGGGCTTTTATATAAATTTAAAAAATATAGAGGCTAAATTAAAAATATATTAACTTTAGTGACCTCAACCTACATGGTTCTTGAGACCATCTAGTTTTGTTGGAGGGATAGGATGCTGGAATGAGAGCAGTCGAAGTAGGAGGGGAGGAATGCCGGAATGAATCTCGGAGCAAATTCAACGGTCCCAAAATTTGATTAAAAAATTCCTCCCACATTTGTGTCGGAAGAAGGTTAGAAGCAATGGCTCTAATCCGTTTATTTGAGACCAGAGCAAGATGTTTTCCTCGAAAGAAGATAGGGACGATATATCGTTCTGCATGCTGGTGTGAATACTAAACTAGTTTCTACTCGAGTATTTTGCAAAAAGGTTAAGCTAACAAAGCTTGAATATGGCAAAAATGAACGAAAGCTACCACTCTCCTAGATAGCAGGTAAGGCTACGCTCGGCAGCTTGGTTATTGGCCGACGCGGAAACACAGTAAAAGATTAATATATGATTAACTAATTGTTAGCTATAAAAATTAGAAAAATGATTAATCTAAATTTTAAAGTAATTTGCTATAGAAAATTTCATACGTGCTTACGAAAAAAGGTGAAATCTGGGGCTAAAAAGAGGGAACGAACGGGGCTAAGTACTACATCAGCAAAAACCATCAACTTTTTTTACCCTAATGATCATCATCCATACTTGTTGACCCTACCATGCATCATCGTCCGTCGCTCTTCTACATTTAGGCAAGACACACGAAACTAAGGTTATTAATCATTAGGGTGTAGAAGATTCATTGATTCCATGATGATTATGAGTGGAAATAAACTGGCATTTGTGTGGATCATCTGCAGCCACGTTAGACAGATTGTCTCGTCTGCTAGGCAACATCAAAATTTCAAATAAGTCATCACGGCAACGAATTTTTTTCTCATCTTGTGATCCTCTGACGATCGACCCGTGGCCCCGTGCTGGATCTTAGCTCAGTAATGATCATAAAAGCAGTCTTCATAAAATGGATCTGAAAACAGGTAAAATGGCTGTATTCTAACTAGATGATTGATAAATCAGAAAGTCTACGGAACAGACTCCTGTCATGAATGGGGTTCAATGATGAATCGAATCCCACGGTGTTGCTTAGGCGCTTAGCTTTTTCACCGTATGCGCCCCGCCTCCTACGTCGCCTCGCCTACTTTCCTCCTTCCTCCACCTGCTTTGCCAGCGGTGCTGGCCTTTCCCCGCGCTGCCCCCCTCTGCCTGATGTATTATCCGAGTCGACCTTCAATATTAATTATACTAGGTAGTACCGTATGGTACCAGATAATATCAATACCAAATAATACTGATGATACCATATATCAATATTATCGATTAATCTAGTACCAGTCACATCAGTCACAGAGTAACGATAAATATGTCCTTGGGGTTGAGCGCATGGGGAGGCGCATGAAACCGAGTCGTTTTCTCCCGGCATGCAATGTCGACGACATTTGCACCTGTAGATCAGGACGGACACGTGAGGTTGAGCGTGTGGGGACACGTGAAACTGAGTTCGTTCCTCTCGACGCGTGATCACATGAACAAGGTGGCATGAGCGACCAAGACATCTCTATTTAATATATTTGAAAGTTGCGTTAACTCATCTCATACGAACGATATCCCGTGTTCATCTCATACGAACGATATCCCGTGTTAGAGTTGTTTTGTTGATAAATTGCTCATATGGATCGAATGAATAATATTATAAAACTTGATTTAGAAAAGGTTATCTAACCAAGATTAATATATAAAACTTTTCAAAAATTGTAAAAGTGTGGTACGAATAATCGTACCTCCGTTAGTTGTCTGGGGGAATATTCTTTAACGATATTAGTAAGGTGCTCGACGTGTTATTAGGTTATGATATATCATTAGCTGTTTTTTGATCCATCGGGAAAGAAGTCAAGAACCGTCTTTTTTTTTTCTTTTTCTTATTGTTTTAGGGGGAGGGGGTGCTGTTGCGCGTCGCGTGTGTGATACGCGAGAATTACACCTGTGACTTGCTTACTGTAGCATTTAACTTTGCATGGCAAGGTAGAAAAGAGAAGTAAATAAAATTAAAATGCATGGTGCATAAGGCAGTTTTCATCAGATATTAGTGTAATTAAGTAAGCCGTTTTTTTCGAGAGAAAAGGGTGCATGGAAATGACAATTCAATCGCGCTGGCCTTGCATTGCATGGGCTTTTGCCATGATCTGGCCCATGGATGTGCTTATCCTGGGCTCACTCTCGGTAGGATGCAAACTTGGCTCTTTGTAGCATGGCTTGATGGCTAGACTGGATAAATTGTACGCCACCCGGCATTCCGGCAAGGAGCAGCTGGAGAAAAGGAGGATCATATTTCGTCGTAATAAGTCCATTTAAGTCCCCTGTGTTGACGCGACTTTCAAATTTATTCCTTAACCACGATACTAAAAATCTAGGATGCTAAACTTACTGCCCGTTTAAATTAGGTCCTAAGGCAACATAAAGGAACGGTTTTGCTAACGTGACGGCCTAGTCAGCAAAAGAAAACTTTTAAAAAATATAGAACCACATGTCAATCAAATGGAAAAATAATACTATCTCTCCTCTCCCTTCTCTCATATCTGCCTCTCTCCCCTCCTCTCCACTGGTTGGCTGGTGAATGAACATGAGAACTAGATAGGCGGAGCAAAGACATGAGGAATAGTAGCAGACAACGGAGTGCTCAAGGACCTCGACGATGTCAGTGGAGCAAGAGGGTGATAGGGACGAGAGGCTAGAGGGGATGGGGATTGACCTTGTTGTCTGCAAAAGGTGCCATTGGGATTAGGGGACGTATCTACTTTTTCATTGATGTCGTCCAACCTCCCGCTCAAGGAGAGCAAGCTCATTGTTGCCCTTCTCCACACTGCCAAAGATCTAGAGGAGGGGCCTTGTTGCGGCTCCACCAATCTTGTTGTGGATGATGGAGAAGTCACGGTGGATCAAATTGGAGCGGCGATGGCTACGACCTCCTTCTCCTTGTCTCCTTCCGTGACTACTTTCATTCTTGTTGTCTTCCCCCTTTGACGACCCACGTTGTGTCCAACACTTGGTCCTAGAGCTAATGGGGAGGAGGCCTGGCCGCTCCTGATCGTGGATGTCGTTGGTGACCTTGGAGCGGATATGGAGTCGCCACCTCCGTCATCATCCATATCAAGGCGTTGTCGTCGAATCCAAGAAGGGCTTGGGGTGTGGAGGATGATAGCGAGCTCGTCAAGGTGCTACACATGTTTCATACTCACCCTCTCCCTCTGCTCGAGCATGTCACCACAAATTCCATTGCCGCCTCACTGATTGATGCCCCTGCTGTCATCGCCATCATACTCATCCACTCTCGCTCTCATTCCCACATGCCTCTCCATGCTATCACTACCTCCATTTCAGTCATGACACATGTCTTGTCTACTCGTTAGTCGCCGATCGATAGTAGAAAAAAGAGAGATGAACGAGGGGAAAGAATGATGATAGGGTTGATTTTTTCCCTATTCGATCGACAGGTGGACCCTTACAAAATTTTTAAGTTTTCTTTTGTTGACTAAGATATCATGTCAGCGACTATACTATTATGTTACCTATTTTCAATGGGATTCGTAAGTTTCCCAAGATTTCTAGTATGGTAGTTTAGAGATGATTTTGTAACTCGGCATGAACAAGGGGACATGGACTTATTACTATGTCGTTTATTATGCATCATGGATCTCATTTATTTCATTTAAAGATACCTTCTAAAAATACATTACCATGATATTTGCATTCCGTGCATTGCCGTATGACAGAATGCTCAATACATATGGTATTTTCTGCAAATTATAATTCAAGCTAGAGTATATAATAGGAAACTCACTTTAAAAAATCACTGCATGCTATTGCTTTGCTTACGTAGTTTGCTTTTTATCCCCTTTTGTTAAGAAAAACACTCCCCCCATTGCTCTTATTAAAAAAATAGCGAAAGTATTAAAGAGAATATAGACTTTGCTTAAAATACTTTTAGGGATGAAACAAGTCACGCCAAAATAAATCTTCCAAAAAAATTAAACAAGAGGAAGGATGAAATTTCATGTCCAAAAGTTAAATTAAAGCGTCACGCATTTAAATATCGAGGGACTAGTAACTAGCCCATATGGTCATCAAATATATTAGAGCATCTGCGATGTATCAAAAAGTGGTTATTATATAATAAATGATCTCATATGGATTGTCTTTATACGTTGTGAGAGCAGTCATTATAGCATTAATGACTAGCCATATGGCTACCCATAAGAATAAATGCTCTCACATTCTTTTCTCATTTGGCACCCACTTTGTTTTTTACTCTATCCATAAGCATTGTGAAGCTTGTCACAACCAATATCACCTATAGTGGGTCCTACTCATAAAGACTACATGGTTTTTATACATTACTAATGCCCTTATAAGCATGAGTAGTTTGTCATGCTTAAGATTGAAAAAAAAACTTCACTAATGTACTAATATTTGGTTGGTTAAGTAATCGACAAGGAGAGTGTAGCAATAAATTAATATATGATTAATTAATTAGTAGCTATAAAAAACTCAAAAAGTGGATTGATATGAATTTTGAAATTTACTTTACCATATAGTTTTTCCTAAAAAAACATTGTTTAACAGCTCAAAAGTGTGCGCATAAAAAACAAGGAAATCTGGTTAACTAGCCAAAAGAATGCGCCCTAACAACATCTCCAAGAGATGACCTATTTGACTTGCCATACTAATTTTTAATAATTCCGTTAAATAAATTATCCTCCAAGAGACTATCTATTTGACTTGGTATGTTATTTGAATGGCTAAACATGTCGCCTCAATGACCAAATTTAGTAAAACATCCTCCCATATAACACGATTGCTATTTGTGGATCCCACATGATTGGGCTACAAGACATACTCCCGACCGTTAGGATTTGTAGAGTAGGAATTGAGAGTTTATTGAAGTGCACATCAATTTGATGATGTAATCTTTTGACATGTATGACTAAATTAAGATTTATAAACACATATTTTAGCTATTCTTTTAGAGGTGCTCTAGGTGTGTTAGCTAGCCATTAGTTTTTTTATTAAATTAAATTAGAACTTGGCGTTTCATATGTGCTAAATAAGTTTACATTCAAGTAGTTTGTTTGAGCTAAAGAATAACCTCCAACCAATAACAAAATAACCATCAAGTATATAAATCACATAGAATTCACGAGCATAATTATATTAAAAAACCCAAACAATTAAGACTCAAATACCTGCAATAAAAATAAATAATTTACATACATGTGACTTGTGTAACTCTATGATAAAAGTCAATCACCACACCGTGTGTGTGGTATGAGGGAACCTATTGTATTGATAGGGGTCACTAACCTATACCACACTTAGATAAAAAATTAAAGCAACATAATATAAAGAACACAATTACAGTTAACATGAACTAAAATAGCATCCCAATAGTATACTTGTTAACCTTCATTTTTTAGGGTCACTGCAAAACTAAAAAATATCACAACCCTAATGTATAATAGCATGCTGTAATTTTCTTTCATTGCTAGCCAATATAGGAGACATGTATTTTCAATATTGGATGGGACCATATTTTTACTAGAAGAATATCATTTAAGCTACTCTATCATTGAATAAAACTATATCTATCTATGTGAATGATATAATAGCCGCATAAATACAAATACTACCATTTGCATTCTCAATAATTGCTTGACATCCGATGGTCCATTCGTCACACATATTCTAACTTTTAGTACGCCGTACACCGCAAACAAGTCCAACTCAACAATAGCCGTTAGTTAACTTGTCTAATTTGCAGCGCCAAGCTAGTCCAGCTCAAAAACAGCCATTTGACGACCAAACGAAATTGATTCGAACCCGACAAACCAAACCAGCAAAAACAAAAAAAACCCTTTATTTTAAGCGAAAAAAACAAACGAGCAAGACAGAAAGAAAACCAGCCTACTCATTCTACAGTGACAAAAGCATATTTCAAAAGATAAAAAAAAGCTTTCCATGAAGCCGAGAAATAAAAAAGAAAAGAAAATAATAATAAAAAAAACGGTGCCAGCGTCGGCTCGCTTGGACTGTGTCTCCGTGTGCCTCTCTCTCTCGTCCTTGAAAGTCACGAGGCCGAAAAGCCCAAGGCCACCCCCCCTCCTCCCTCCCGAGTCCTGGCTCAGCGGCACCGGCAGCGGCGCTAGTAGTAGTAGTACAACCCACCCCCTCTGACTACGACCCATTCCCCAAGGCAGCAAGAGCGGCGGACGCGACTCCCGGCGAGAGATCGCTCCTCCTCCCGCGCGGCCGCCCGAGGTGGGGAGGGAGGGGGGGCCGGGCCCCGATCCCGTCGGCCGCGTCGGTGGTGGTGGTGGGGGCGCGCCATGGCGGCTGCCCGGATCCGGGCGGGCTGACCGCGGATCCCGTCGAGCGCTGTCTCTCTCTCTCTCTCGCTCTCTCTGTGCGGGCAGATGGCGTCGTCGCCGGTCAAGTTCTTCTCGGTCTTCCTCGCCGTCTCCGTCGTGGGATGGGTCGTCTTCACGTAAGCCGATCCCGCTGAGGCGCCGGCGTTTTTTTGGGTTGGGGAATTGGGGGCATCGGAATCACTCATTTGTTTTTTCGGTTCGAGCGTTTACGAGGGCCACGGTTGCTTGGTGCTGCAGCCGCGTAGTAAATTAAGCCTCTCCGGCGTTAATTTTGCTCGTATTCCGCTAGCACAAGTATAGTCTCGTAGGGTTTGGTTTGATAGTTCGTCCGGGAGATTCGTTGTTTGGGTTTGGGGGGGTTTTGTGATGGGTTAAGTTCTCGAGTACTTCTAATGCTCGACGGCACACTTGGGGAGTTGGGCCAACTTTGCCATTCGGTCGGAGCAGCATGTGCTGAGTAGTCCGATCACACCGCCCGCGATCGTTCGTGGCGCGTATTGAGCTTTGATCGGTAGGTTCAAGGCACAGGTGGGGTTCTGTCGAATGCTCCAACCGTACTGCCTGCATTGTGGCCAGAATAGTTTGCCTAGGGCCTAGGTGCTTTTGTCCTTTCCTGCACTGGAAATACTTCAAAAATGGAGTTATGTTTTCCAGCTAAACAGAATTTTAGTTTCTATATGTTCCTGCCAGTTGTCTGTATCAGCAATTCGAGTTACTAGATAACCAATATGGCATGCTGTTTCTTTCAATTATGCTTGGTATCTTTGATCTAGTTGTTTACTTGTTTCCCCATCTGGACCTGTTCAACTGCAAAATCCTTTGCTTCTTTATAGTTACAGTTCACTAAGCAATAGTTGCTATAAAGAAGCCTCCACGTTGAGCCACATCGTCAACAGATTTCAACTGTTGGGTCAATGTGTCTCTTAGCATATCTACCTTTAGATTACCAGGCCCACAGATACGAGTAACTAGGCCTAAATTGGAGGTTAGGCTTAGATGAACTCCCATCTCGCATGTCTTAATTTCTCTAATATTTTTTTTATCACAATTAGTTTTCCATACATTTCGCAACCATTCTTAAGTCTTTAACAAGATATCCCGCTACAATGCATGGGGTTGCATCTAGCTATAATGGTTCTCACTAGTCACCTGTCGGTATTCAGTACTGGCAAGATGTTTTGGTATGCTTAATATATCTCCCTGTTGAAAATAAAAACTGTTTGGACTTGTGAGCAAGAATTAAGATTAGTAGATAAAAGACCTTGTCACCCTTCATTTTATACCTGCATTGGAGAAGATGAGTCATTTTGTCGCTTGTGCATGAGGGTTGTAACACTTACTTTACAAGGTTAAAGGAGGCAGTAAAAGAGCCAAAGTGACGAAGTTCTAAGTGACTTATATTTGAGAAGAGTTGAGAGGGTTTAGTGTGAATATGCAAAAATATAAATCATGCTTAAAGTACTTGTGATGATAAAACAAACCATAACAAAATAAATGATATTTGCATAACTTTTTTTTTTGGCATAACACGTATGTTCAAACCTGTGTCCAAAAGTTATGGCGTCAAACATTTAAAACCGGAGGGAGTATAATTTTGTCACCAATCTCACCCTAAGCGTTCAAAGGAGAGAAATATGATATTCCTGCGATCAAGATGCCGATCAAATCCAGATTCCCTGCGACCTATCACATTTAATTCATCTTTTTTTTTTGTTTTCTACCAAAAGTATTCATTGAAATGTCCGCTCAACATTTCTGTATTTGCATTTGTTGCAGATTCGCGTCGCGATTGTTAGCTTGGTTCTTGAGCCGCATACTACATGCCTCTGTTAGGTTTCGAGTTGCTGGGTTCAACTGCTTGCGCGATGTAACAATCAAATTCTCTAAGGTTTGTCTTTCATCTTATGCTGCCAAGTGGCCTAGGTTTGGGCGTTCATAATTTTGTGCCCTTTGATTGTCAGTTCATTTTAATTTGTAACATCTTGCTTTGATGTCTTTCATTTATATGTAGTCTGGTGCTACTCCTTTTGCTACTCTATAATGTCTTTGTCATTGTTTTCTTGCACTTTTAAAGCAGATATTATTATCTAGTGGTTTCCAAATTTGTGCTATATACAGCTAATTGAACAGTGCTTTTCTTGGATTGTGTCTCTGTTGTTGCTTGATACCACTCGACTTCTTAAATTGCATACCTTCTGATACAAAGGTTCTGATTAGTTCATTAGCTACTTCAACATACAACTTTGTCTATTTACTCTATCCTAAGAACACTTAAGCATGCAAATAAATAGCATGGATATTAGGAAGATGGTTGCATGTATACCTTGAACATGTAGTCCATTTATTTTCTATTCCTTTTTTAAACTAAAAGTCTTTGCAACAGAGGAGACATTTTACTTGTTTCGTACGGCAATTCTTTGCCTACCTCAAGTATTGATGTGCATAAAGTTTTCAGGAAAAGGTTCAGTTTTGGCCCCAAAACTCTTTCAAGATTCAAAAAGTTCACTATCAACTGTAAAACTGTTAACCTACACCCCCAACTATTAAAAATGATAGCAAAGTTGCCAATTTCTGGTTTTATGGCTGTTTTTTTTGGTGAGATCCCAATCATCAATTTTCCCATGCTAGCAGGCATGTTGCGCTCCAGTCAATTTTACTCCATATGGAGGCAGGATTAGAAGTGGAGAAGGGTTTGACATATAGAGTCAGGATGATAGCATGGTAAAGGACGCGGCAAACAATTATGATGTGGCAGCCACGCCAGCCATAAATTGTCTATGCAGCCAGTATTTGACTTATTAGCATAGTTGGGGGATGCAAAGTTAATGATTTGGGAGTTGAGGATGTTTATTTAATCTAGAAAGAGTTGAGAAGCCAAATGTAGACCTCCTCCCATAGTATATTTTCCTCTGAAATTTTATTCTGTTTGCTGTTTTTTGTCTACACTTCACAATATCCTAATTCTTCTTTGCAGGGTTCTCTTGAATCTATTTCAATTGGTGAAATAAAGCTAAGTTTCCGGAAGTCATTGGTCAAACTAAGTTTTGGTTTCATATCCAAAGACCCAAAGCTACAATTGCTAATAAATGATCTTGAAATTGTAACAAGATCATATTCAAAAGGAAAAAAAATAAGCAAGCCAGGAAAGCCGCGCTCCACAGGAAAAGGGAAATGGTTGATTACTTCAAGCATGGCTAGACTTTTGTCAATATCTGTGACAGATCTGCTGATCAAGGTAACACTTTGTCCTGGTAATGTCCTATCTTCGAAATTTCTATCCGCCTTCAGATAGAAGTTCTCCCCCCAAAATATGTCATATCCATACTAACATGTTGAACGTGCTTTTTGAGAAAGTAATACTAGCAAGATTAGATGGTTAGATTACCTTTTATTGCTTACTTTGTTCACACACTCTGAAGCGGAGTGACCTTATGTGTTGGTTGTTTCTGAAGTTGGGACTCATGTGGGTATTGTGAGCTTGTTTGGTTTGCTACCATGCCAAATCATTGGCAAGTTTTGTCAATGTCAATAATTTGACAACCTATGTATCTCATAGGCAAATATTGGTAACATACCAAACATAACCAATTTACTTCTTCCTCCATCCCAAAATGTAAGCGTTTTTGGAGCTGGGCACAGGAATTAAGAAAGTAGTTGAAAATGATTGAGTGAAGGTTGTTGTGATTGGTTGAGAAGAGAATGTAGGTGAAGAAGTTGAATGGAAGATGGTTGTGAATTTGTGATTGGTTGAGTTGACGGGATAGGTCGAGAAATAGCTTCATTTTGGGACAAAGCTTGATTGGTAGAAGTAGCTTCATTTTGGGATGGAGGGAATATTCAAAATGCCAATATTTTGGTATGGCAAGATTTGGCTTCAAACCAAACATCCCCTGTATGTTGAAGAAAGGATTGGAGGGAAATAAAGAGGAGCTATACTCGGATCTAGAGCACTGTTAGCTACTGCTTCTAGAGTACCACTGTTCATTGTCCCTGTAGGAAAATCTGACTTGTTTAGTCATTGCTGCATATTTTTTCTCCCATGTGGGTGATGTTTTTTGTGGGAGGTGCATATGCTGTGTAGAGGCCCTAAATGGATATGATAGGGTGAGTGCTGTGCGCCATTATAGGGCCTTGATCTATGGACTGTATCCCAGAGTTCTTGGGAAGATCATTCATTTTTTCTTCTTACTTTAAGTATAAGATAACCCGAATTTCTTTGACACATATAGCTGAATTAGAGTAATAGCAGTGCTTCATAGTTAGCGATCCCTGAGGGGGTATATGGGATTTGCTTTGAATAACATTGTTAGAGTCTGGTAGGAGGAATACAGAGGGTTGTGGGTTTAATTACTATGAGGCAAATGGCATGGGGCTTGTAATCCTTAAAAAGGAAGAACTGCAAGCTTGCTTGATGCTTACAGTTGTCCAGTGGCACTTGGATGGGGGAAGTACACTGGCAAATTATCTGTTTGTCAGTGAGCAGCAGTGGCCTGACTTTGGACCTTTTAACATGATCCATATTGTATGATTGTATCCTTATTGCATTGGACATAGAAAGTTGGATGTTGAACTTGATTGTCATGGATGCCTAAGTTAGCAGTGGGAGATGTGAGCAAAGATTGGGCTGTTTTTTCCAGGGTCTGAAAAGGTGGGGTCCAAGAGTTTTTATTGTATTCCTTTGTTACTTCCAGGATTCTTTTCTGCAGCTCTTTATGCATGTGCTTCTATGTTCTTTTAGTACAAGATCGTTCAGCAACAACATGGAATTACCAGAAAAAAAAGAAGTAATGAGCTTCTAAGATTTTTGGAGCTTTGAGCTATCTAATTAACAGTTCTTCTAAGAGAAATCTAGTGATCTGTCTTCTATATGTAATTCTTATCCTCAAAAAGTATATCAGCACAGCAGTAGGCGTAATCCAACAATAATGCTGGATGTATTTTACCACTCAATCATTCCACATCTGAAATGGTGCACTTTCTTAGCTGTCCATGCTGCTACTTATTGTTTCTCTTTGTTTGACATCAATAATGTAGGTACAAAGTGGTGCTGTTGACATTAAAGAGTTAAAGGTGGACACATTTAAAATCGCTGGACCTAATCATATTCTTGGTGTTAAGTTACATCTTGTACCTTTGAATGTACACTATGGAGATTTGGGGTTGACTGCTGATCCGCTGGGCAACTGTAATCAGCTTGATGCTTTCCAGTCTGATCAAATATCTCTACTTAATTCAGAGAAAGTTGTTGCTCCATTTGTTTGTGAAGATTTGTTCGTTACTTGTGACTTTGGCCATGAAAAGTAAGTCCCTTTTCTTTTGGTAGCTGATATATTTGGGCCCAGTCTGTGCCTATGAATGGAATAGCAACAATGTTCTGAGAACTTGAGCACCGATAAATTTCTGTCCAATCTTCATATTGGACACCTACCATATCTAAGGCTTCAATATTACTTAATTTCTACACCTGTATTTAGTAGTTACTAATTATTAGCGGTTGGCAGGGAGAGGGGTGTAAAAATTGTTAACCTCGAAGTGAAATGTGGGGTTATTACTGCCAACATTGATGAAAGACTCTTTCGCAAGAAACATACAAACCCAGAGGGTTGTAGTGGCTCTGAGAATGGTGGAGATGTCCCAGATGCTTCAGCAATGAACCAGACATCAAAGAGCAAATCCATTCTACCATCATTGAAGAAACAGATCCTTGCATTTCCGAATAAGGTTTGCTAGTACTGAGATTTTGAAGTGCGAATATTTCTACAATCTGTGGGGGTTTTAATTCATTTGCTGCAATAACTTCAATGTGTTCTTGCAACCCGTGCTTTTTGTTAAATATCATTTGGAATTTCACCTGTAGTAACTCATATTATATATTTTCTTTTCTTTCTAAACTATTTTGTTGAAATCGTTGCTTCATATTAGCAGTATATTTAATTATTTCTTCTTAGAAAATAAAAAAAAAGAAACTAACATGTCATCATGTGAAGGGAGGGCTTGGAAATATTAGCATGCTTTCGGTACTCTTGGAAATACAAGGGGCCTGTTTGGATACATTATACTTATAGAGTTTCTAGAGAAGGTTATGGTTTCAGATTCTACATGGATACCATTGTACATAAAACTGATGTGTTTGGATGAAAAGAACCGCAGTTTCTGTAGTTTGCCAAACATAGTTTTTGATTTGAAAAAAATCCACTCAAAAAGCCTTTTCAAAAAATTCAAGTTACACATGCTCTTGATGACATGCTTGACATGCATGTCTTGCTGATGTTTTGGAGGAGTATGTGAAGACTAGCCAGGAGGTTCTTAAGTTCATTAATCGCTGGCGAAAATGTGCTGGGTCTTGCTGTGATCATTAGTTTAGCTGATGGTTTTGTGATAAATTAGTTTGCTTTTGATGTTCTCCAATGTATCCCTACTACTTTAAAAGCATAGTCGTCCATCTGCTCACCCCTCCCCCATATTGAGCGTAGCGCCCCCGCACGCTCCCTCACAAGAAAGCCAATTCTCCTGACAAAACCATAAAAAAAAACCACAAGAGGTTGGTTAAAAAACACTCCCTTTCTCCTATGGGCCCATGTTAAAAAAGTGCTGCTTTCTCTATGGGCCGGTGTAGCTCATCCTCACAATTGTATATGCCCGTTGCAATGCAGGGGCATGTTACCAGTGAAACTAAACTACACAGTTCCTCTGTTGACAGTTGAAATCATTTAATAGACTAGCATTCTTTAAGCAATTTGTAATTATATTTCTGTAGCCCCTTCTGCTGTTGTTTAACTCTTTGTTTGTCTGTGCCTGAAAAGTTTTGCTAAATATTGTCTTTGTTCTTTGGAAGATTAGCTTCAGTGTGCCGAAGCTTGATGTGAAGTTCACACACCTGGGTGAAGGACTTAGTGTTGATAACAATATTATGGGGATCCAATTTACTAGTGCAAAGTCCCTGCCACAGGATGATGTAGATGAAGCCACACCCCATTTTGATGTTCAAATTGATCTCAGCGAGATTCATGTAAATCTCTTAGTGCTTTATCTAATGCCTATGTTATTCTACCATTTTCTAATCTTCATTCAGAACTGTTTATTTTGTTTACTTTTCAGTTGGTGAGGGAAGGCTCTAGTTCTCTGTTAGAAGTGCTTAAAGTGGCAGCTGGAGCTTCTTTGGATATTCCTATTGATGTAAGAATGCCATACTGTTATTTGTGGATAATTATGCATCTGTCTTTGTTTTTGACAGCTATAAAATATTGCTTTCTTCCAGCCATTTCTTCCAATCAGAGCTGAGATCGATGCCAAGCTTGGTGGTACACAGTGCAATCTTATGTTAAGCAGATTGATGCCATGGATACATCTTCATTATTTGAAAAACAAAGGAATGAAGATTTCAAAGGAGAATTCTCACCGAGGAATTTCTCAAAAAAAGGACACCAAGCTAATTATGTGGACCTGTACAGTTTCTGCTCCTGAAATGTCCATAATGCTTTACAATCTTAATGGATTGGTTTTGTACCATGTAAGTTCTTTCCATTCAACACCAAGATTATGACCTATCCCACTTAACAGTGATAGTTTGCTGGATTTAGCATGCCCCAACACACAATTTCTTTCGGGGCTCTAGTCACTGAATGCTGCTGGCGTTCAGTATTCCCTCCGTTCCACATTATAAGACTTTCTGGCTTGCCTAGATTTATTTGTGTGCTAATGAATCTAGACAGATACAAAACATATACATTGATACATGGATGAATCTAGGCAAACCCAGAAAGTTTTATAATATAGAATGAAGGGAGTAGTTTATGGACTTCTTTACTACTTCTTTGTAGACACTGCATGCATATGGGCCAAGTCCATATACAATATGTGTCACTTATTTGTCTTTTACTTTCTGTATTAATAACTCTCATGTTACATACACCCTCCGTCCCAAAAGAGAATCAACTTCTAGGGATGAATCTGGACAAGTAGTTGTTCAGATACATCCCCAAAAGTTAATTTTTCTGGACGGAGGGAGTAGTAGGTTATAGATTCCTCTAAGGTTACTTGGTTATTAATCTACTACTACCATTTATCATTCATTAAACTTATTTTTATAATTGTTTTAATTCTTGAACGTATAAATGTAAACACTATCTTCCATTTGATTTGATTCTTTTCTCATTTCCCAGGTCTGTTCCCAATCATCTCATCTGTATGCAAATAACATCGCAAGCAAGGGTATTCAGATACATACAGAGCTTGGTGAATTGCAACTGCACATGCAAGATGAATACAAAGAATTTTTAAAGGGAAACATATTTGGGGTTGACACTTACTCTGGTTCCTTAATGCACATTGCTCGGGTAAGTCTTGACTGGGGATACAGGGGGCCTGAGATCCAAGATATGGTTGAAACTAGTAGACTTACTCTGGTATTCTCCATTGATATCAGTGGCATATGTGTAAAATTTGGCTTTAAGCATTTGGAGTCTGCTGTGCTCAATTTGATGACCTTTAGGACTCTATTTAAGAGCCTTGGCTCTCGTGGAAGTTCAAAAGAGAAGACTTTGGAGCACAGAGAGAAAAGGAGGAAAAAAGGTGTGGAAATTTTGAAATTAAGCATACAGAAATTCTCAATTACTTACTGTGGTGATGCAAATGTAGTAAATATGCCTGTTGCTGATCCAAAGCGTGTCAATTATGGCTCTCAAGGTGGTCAAGTACTTGTTACTGTGTCTGCTGATGGTACACCTCGCCTGGCAAATGTAACGTCAGAACTACCAGGCAGGTCTCGCAACTTGATGTTCTCTGCATCTGTAGCTATTTCTCATCTCTCGGTGTGTATAAACAAGGAGAAAAGGTCAACAGAAGCTGAGCTGGAGCGGGTGAAGGCAATCTATGAGGAGGATCTTAGCTCTAACATCAAAGTGACACTATTAGATATGCAGAATGCTAAAATTGTTCGCCGATCTGGTGGCCTTTCAGATGTTCCTGCTTGTTCCCTCTTTAGGGCAACAGATATTAATTTTAGATGGGAGCCTGATGCACATTTAGCAATACTCGAGACCTTCATCCGCATCAAGAAATGTCTACATAACAACAAGCCAATCGATACTGAATTTGGCAATATAAGTGAGAATGAACCTGACAGTGTATCTACTAGCTCAGGAAAACCTCAGAAGTCCGACAAAAGAGGGTCCATTTTTGCTGTCGATGTGGAGTTGCTGAGAGTATCTGCTGAGCTTGCAGATGGTGTTGAAGCAAACATGCATATACAATCTATTTTTACTGAAAATATTAAGATAGGTGTACTGTCTGAAGGCCTTTCTCTAAGTCTTAATGGTGCCAGAGTTATGAAGAGCACACGGATACAGATCTCCTGTATTCCTTTTGGCACCAGTAGTTTGCTTGATGCAAAGGTTGAGTCATCATCCAAAAGAGATTGGGTTGTTCAAGGGTTAGATGTCCATATCTGCATGCCATATAGGCTGCCATTGCGTGCTATAGAGGATGCTGTTGAAGATATGACTCGTGCCCTAAAGCTTATCTCTGCTGCCAAGAAAAATATGATGTTTCCAGATGGCAAAGAAAACCCAAGAAAGGTTAAGTCTGGTTCCACCAACTTTGGATCTGTAAAGTTTGTGTTACGTAAACTTACAGCAGAAATAGAGGAGGAACCCATTCAAGGCTGGCTTGATGAACATTACCATCTGATGAGAAACAAAGTCTGTGAATTGGGAGTTAGGTTGAAATTTCTTGAAGAGGCTATATCAGGAAGCGTAGATCCTAATCATTGCAGCTCCAAGGGGAAGCTTCTTAACGATGGCATTGAGGTTGACATGCATGACACCGCAGCTCTTCAAAGATTGTATGATGAAATCCATAAGCAAGCTTTTCAATCTTATTATACTGCTTGCCAGAAAATGGAATCTGCAGAAGGGTCAGGAGCATGTTCAGAGGGTTTTCAAGCTGGATTTAAACCAAGCTCGCGTAGAGCTTCACTTCTTTCACTTTCTGCTTCTGAACTGGATGTTACTTTGACCAGGATAGATGGTGGAGAGGTAGCAATGATTGAATTCATAAAGGGGCTTGATCCTGTTTGTCAGGAGAAAGACATACCATTCTCCCGGTTATATGGGAGTGATATTGCTGTGCTTGTAGGTTCCTTGGTCATACAACTGAGAGATTATACTTCTCCTCTGTTTTCCGCAACCACTGGGCAATGCCAAGGTCGTGTTGTTCTTGCTCAGCAGGTCAGGTCCATCAATTCATTCTTTGCACATGTGTATCACCATGTTGTGCATGCATGCTTATAGCTTTCTATATATCTCTCTTCTTGTGATGTCATTCCCTTTTCTTACTGCTCCTTGTTAGTACTTTGATAAGACCATCAGTATGTATGTTCTAGAAACTTATGTTAACTTATAACACATGCATAGCTAAGCATTGGAACTAAGTTGGTACTTCTAATTCTGCCAGCCTATGGCAGCACCGCTACACTAAGATAAACTTTGCACTTACGACACCCATCTATATTCCTTCATGTAAAATTCATAAATATGCATATGTATTCTGCTGCTACATATTACTAATAGGAGCCCTCTTTGTGGAAATGACCTAAGCAATGGTACGCAGTCCAGTGCTTACTGAAATTATTTGCAAATGCCAATTTAAAAACCATTCCTTGTCAAGGCTGGTTGCTGGTGGGAACAGAAACAGAACTTTTTTCCCTCAAAAACACAGGAGAGTTCCGTTTCATTTCAGGAACAGCAACTGAAACTAGATCTAAAATTTTCAAGATTGAAATGAAAAAACAATTGATTTTTGAATATGGTGTCTCCTTGGGTTTCTTGTAAGTTGTAACTTGCTGGTTACCGTAGGGACTTTTTTCCTCAAAAACACAGGAGAACTCCGCTTCATTTCAGGAACAGAAACTGAAACTAAATCTAACATTTTTCAAGTTTGAAATGAAAAACCAGTTGATTTTTGAATATAGTGTCTCCTTGGGTTTCTTGTACCTTGCTGGTTACCTAGGGATTTTGAATTGTCCAGATTCATCCCTAGAATCCTTACATTCTATGATGGAAGGACTTGTTCACAAATATACTGTTTCTTTTGTTTCTATATTATCTGTTGTCAAGTCCTTTACTATAAACGTCGACTGGCAGCTATGCAGCTTCTGTTTTATGATCTAATTCATCTGATAAAACATGCAGGCAGTCTGCAATTATGTTATCTAGGGATAGAAACTAAACCGAGTCAAGAATTGAGGGACAGGGAAACAGACCTGTTCATTTTAGTACCACCTTTGTTTCGCGATGCATGAGTCAGTTACTAAGCTGTATTTTACAGATAATGTATCACATTACTTTCTTTCCTTCGAAGGCCATCTTATCAAAAGCATCTTTTATATGAAGACAAATTGAGCCCATTGTTAGCAGTTTGATCTCTGCAAATATATGCTGAAATGGAATACTTATTTGGAAAACTTGCTATTTAGTTATACATAATTGCTACATATTTGGATGTGAGTTTCTTTAGTGATAAGTTTCTCATTGTGTCCACTTCCAGGCAACATGTTTTCAACCCCAAATACAGCAAGATGTATATGTTGGAAGATGGCACAAGGTCACGATGCTACGTTCTGCCAGTGGTACCACACCAGCAATTAAAATGTATTCAAATTTACCTATTTATTTCCAGAGGGGGGAGATTTCCTTTGGTGTTGGTTATGAGCCATCTTTTGCTGACATAAGTTATGCATTTCAAATAGCCCTAAGGAGGGTTAATCTTAGCACCAGAGTTAAAAATTCTGGCCCCACAAACCAACCACCTAAAAAGGAGCGCAGCTTGCCATGGTGGGATGACATGAGATACTACATCCATGGAAAAATAGTTTTGTACTTCAATGAAACCACATGGAAGTTCCTAGCAACAACAAATCCTTATGAGAAGGTGGACAGGCTCCAAATTGTTTCAGAATACATGGAGATCCAGCAAACCGATGGGCATGTAGATATTTCTGCAAAGGAATTCAAGATGTATATCAGTAGCTTAGCAAGTATGATGAAGAACTGCAGCTTAAAAGTTCCATCTGGCGAGCCCATACCTTTTATCTATGCTCCATTGTTCTCACTTAATGTGGTTATTGATTGGCAGTGTGAATCTGGCAGTCCATTGAATCATTATTTGCATGCACTCCCCGTTGAGGGTGAGACAAGGAAGAAAGTTTATGATCCATTTCGATCCACTTATCTCTCACTTAGGTGGAACTTCTCCCTTCGACCTTTACAAGTACAACGTGATAATGACGCATTATCTTCTAATTATGGAAACAGTTCAATGCCATGCGGATTCATCTCTGATAGTCGTTCCAAGCTGGCGGATGTTGAATTCCCTACCATGAATCTGGGAGCCCATGACCTTGCTTGGGTTTTCAAATGGTGGAGCTTAAATTATAGCCCTCCTCACAAACTGCGTTCATTTTCGAGATGGCCTCGCTATAAAATTCCTCGAGCTGCTAGATCTGGTAACCTCTCACTGGATAAAGTTTTGGTTGAGTTCTTTTTCCGTGTTGATGCTACTCCCTGTTGCATAAGACATGCAACCTTAACTGAGGATGATCCTGCTAATGGCTTGACCTTTAAAATGTCAAGGTTGAAGTATGAGTTATGTTATAGTCGGGGTAAACAGAAATACACATTTGATTGTAAGCGTGAATCTCTAGATCTTGTTTACCGCGGTCTTGACCTTTACAAACCAGAAGTTTATATCACGCGAGAAATAAACTTGTCTTCAGCTGAAACTGTATCTAACTTAAAGACAACTACACAGCTGGGAAAAGTTGTTTATGATAGAGGCAGTACGGGCAATTTCCAGGATAAGCATGAAGATGGTTTCCTCTTATCTTGTGATTATTTCACAATAAGAAGACATGCTCGTAAGGCGGATCCTGCAAGACTTATGGAATGGCAGGATGCTGGTAGGAATCTTGAGATAACATATGTTAGATCTGAGTTTGAGAATGGCAGTGAAAGTGACCACACTCTTTCTGAGCCTAGCGATGATGATGATGGTTTCAATGTGGTGTTAGCAGACAATTGTCAACGAATTTTTGTCTATGGCCTAAGGCTTTTATGGACTATTGAGAACCGTGACGCGGTTTGGTCATGGGTTGGAGGAATTTCCAAAGCATTTGAGCCTTCAAAGCCCTCTCCGTCGCGGCAATATTTTCAAAGGAAGATGATTGAGCAAAGGCAGATTTCTGAGGGTTCTAAACTAACTCAAGATACTACCTCTTCTATCCATGTTGGTTCTCCTTCAGGGCAACATGTTGAGGCTCTGGGCTCTACTTCCCCATTACATAGTAAAGCCAATTTTTCCGCTGATATTGCTGGTATGCTTGTCTTAGCTGTAACTGGAAGTTACAGGTTTAACTTATATTATTTGTGCACTTGAGCTATTTGGAAACTAAAAGCTATTTAAGTTATTATACTCCCTGTCCTAAAATGTAGCTATTTCTAGAGTTCAAATTTGTCCCAAAATATAGCTATTTCTCCACTAACCCTCTCATCTCAACCAATCACAACCATCTCCCATTTAATATCTCCATCTAATTTCTCTTCTCAACCAATCACAGCTTCCCACCATTCAATTTTACCTACTTAATTCCTGTAAAAGCCTGTAGAAATGCTTCCATTTTGGGACAGAGGGAGTATTTCTGTTACCTTTGGATTTGATCTGAATTTGTCTGGTAATATTGCAGGGAAGCATGGCCTTTTTGATGATTCAGATAAAGGAGGGAATCTGCAATTCATGGTTAATGTTATTACACCCCAATTCAACCTACATTCTGAAGAAGCCAATGTAAGTGATTCTTAAGAAACTTAAGAAATGTGTTTCTTTTAAGTTCACGTTTTACGATTTTCTATTCTAAATAATATTGTGTAATGATGAAGAATAATATCATGTGTGCCGTTGTAAATTTTTGCCTGCCATAATTTTGGCTGATTCTAGGTGAATAATCTGCATTTTATCCTTCATTTAATCCACTGTATTTTAAGCTTAAATATTCCATTTAATCCACTGTATTCTAAGCTTAAATATTTCATTTAATCCACTGTATTTTAAGCTTAAATATTTCATCAGCAATCTTGTGCTGTATGTGCTTTTTTACATTTAGCATTTCACATTAGAGAACAGGATTACCCAGACATGATTGACTGTGGGAATGACTAAACTACACTTTGGCTTGTATCAAACATTTGTTCGCAAATAGGCACCATAGGTGTTCTAATGATAACCTTTGCTGATGTCAGGGTGATCATTTTTTTTCTCAAATAGGCACTATAGGCTGCATTGTATCTCTTTGACCCTTTATTTAGCTTCTATTGGGTTCTGGGTGTCTGTGCATGCATATGAGCTCTTTATATCCCCTTTTTGGTAAGGCTCTAGGGAAAAGACTTATGAAGTTAATTGTTATGTAATAGGCTCATTTGGATGATGGTATTATTGCTACAAACAAACTAACTAGATCTATTTTCTGTTACCAGGGTAGGTTTCTACTTGCTGCAGCCAGTGGGCGTGTGCTGGCTCGTTCATTCCATTCAGTTGTGCATGTTGGGAAAGAAATGCTAGAGCAAGCATTGGGGGCAAGCAGTGTACAAATTCCTGAGTTACAACCTGAAATGACCTGGCAAAGGACTGATTACGCAGTGCTTCTTGAAGATGTTCAAGCTCATGTTGCACCGACTGATGTGGACCCAGGTGCTGGCCTGCAATGGCTTCCTGAGATTCCTGGTAGTTCCGAGAAATTGAAGCGCACAGGTGCCTTGTTAGAGAGAGTATTCATGCCTTGCGAGATGTATTTCCGTTACACTAGGCACAAAGGTGGAACTGCAGACTTGAAGGTAAAGCTACCGAACTTGTTCAAGCATAAGGGCCAACTTCGATAGCTATGAGTTTCAATAGGCTGTTATCTATAAAAGTAAATACTCCTACATTATGTGATTATATTGCTGATTAATTAATATCATATTATATGGTCCAGGTTAAGCCATTAAAGGAGCTACTTTTTAATTCTCCAAACATCACTGCAACAATGACTTCGCGCCAGTTTCAAGTTATGTTAGATGTTCTAACCAATCTCCTTTTTGCAAGACTTCCCAAGTAAGATTTCTTTTGAGCTCATGAATTTCTGTTTATTTTATCCGATAGTGAAACACTTATGTTTGTTGCCCTTGTATTTTGTCGTTGACTACCAACTTCCAAGGACTTATGAAATTTTACTTGGTTGGGTGGTCCATTGATAATTGATTCTCTATATGCCACTGAAAATTGACCGGTTTCCTTGTATTTCTCTCAAAATTGGCTCTCCCCCCTCATGCCATTGTTTCAAAATTGCACACCCAATAATACCACTGCCATTACTGAACTGTTAGTTGACCGTCAAGTCAACGGAGAAAATGCATTTGCCCTTAAAGAGGTGCTATACCTATTGAACAACTTACTACTAATAGAGTTATTGGATACGGCCTATGAAAAATGAAAATTTGAGTCATGAATTTTCCTTTGAGGGCAAGTGCGTCCTTTTCTGTTGACTTAACAGTCAACTAACGGTTTAATGGCGGTAGTGGCATCATGGGTGGTGCAAATTTCAAACAATGGCATGGAGGAAAAGAGCCAAAAAAGTGGCATATAAGGAAACTGATCAATTTTCAATGGCATATAAAGAATTCTTTCTTGACAATTACCACAACAGGGATAATATTCTAGGGTTTACACAAGCTCTCCTTTTGGGCTCAACTCATTTTGTACATGCATTGTTTGGATTTCGGTTGCTATTTAACAGCTGAAAGTTGTGTAGCTTGTTTTTTTTTGTTTCATGCCTGAGTTGATTTTTTGTGAACTAGAAAAGGCTTGTTCCAAATGAACCTGTAATTAACCAATTCCATAAATTTGCAAAACATTTGACATTTGTAAATTGTTGACTGGAACTGAACTGGAATTGACTTGCACAACAATTGTGTTTTTGTGGAGTTCTGTTTATTTCAAGATTGTTTTGTGTATGGAGTGTGACTATGGTTTCTTAGTACATCACTATTGGACCTTTTTTCTGATAAAACAGTTAATTTTCTTTATGTATATGTAACTTTTAACGGATGTTCGTATTTCAACCCCTAGGCATATGAAAATGCTTATTTGGTCATCAAACCTGGTGAAATACAGAATGACATCGGACACGCTTGACACAACTGAAGTTGTCAGTGCAAATTTGTGCAAGCAACTAGTATAATAAAAAAAATAAACTGAGAACGATTATTTACATTTAGGTGTCATAATGCAATCTTGTCCATCCCTTTGACTTGCTTCATATAAGTTCTCTGGCCATTGCGTGTTGCTACGAATGAGGATGGGAAGGGTAAGGCCAGGAGTGTAAGGCAGGGATGGAAGTTGAGATTGCGATGAAGGGCATGCTACTTGGATGTTTTTGCTGAAAAATTCATTCCTTTTCACTTTGTCCCACACCACACTGGCATCCTTGGAATGGGTCATATGCAAGTTGTCATCGTTAGTAGTATAGTGACCCCCTTAAATGGGTTGATTGGCAAATTTGGACCACCCTAACAGCTTTGATAACCCGCAAGCAATTTATTCATTTTGATAAATTGCTGTCTTTTATTTCATAAAGGCTAACCTTAATCAAATAAATATCGCCTTGGTGTTTACAGAAGCATCTAGAAATGTGTACACTAATTTTGTTTACTTGCACATGGGTCTTCTCATTGTTCAGTTGTCACGTTTAGCTCAAAATATGTTTTGTATGTCAATCAGGCAAGGTACCATTTCTATCTTGTGTCCTTATATTACATTTTGTGAAATGTCCTCAGATAATCATTTATACTGGAACAACCCCTGTTAAACTAGTTAGTACTACCTCCGTTTCATATTGTAAGACTTTCTAGCCTTGCCTAAATTCATCAATTGATGAATACATATAATTTATATATATTTCTAGATTCATTAGTATCCATATGAATCTAGGCAAGGCTAGAAAGTCTTACATTGTGAAACGGAGGGAGTAGTACATTGTAATCCATCCTTAATCGTCATCAATCTTCCTTGTATAGGCCTCGGAAAAACAGTTTACACTATTCATCAGACGATGAAGATGTTGAGGAAGAGGCTGATGAGATGGTCCCTGATGGTGTAGAAGAGGTGGAGCTTGCAAAAATTAACCTTGAGCAGAAGGAAAGGGAGAGGAAACTACTACTTGATGATATAAGGTCCCTCATGGGAACTGGTGACAATCATACTAGCAGCTTCCTTTCAGTTGAAAGGGATGATTGTTTATGGATGATCAACAGTGGAAAATCTTTACTGGTAAACATTTAACTTTATATAGCCTGTAATGAAATAAATGATTTAAAAAAATCATGGTATTCTGTAAACTGCTTTATGCTTTTATTTCCAAAAGAGTGTTAATAAGAGCTATTATAATGATGACATAGGGGACTTCTGGAAACAAGTCTACTCATGCTCTCTCCTGTCATGAAAATTTGTGGATATTGGCAGTCTCCAATGCAATACTAACCAGTAATATCTGTCATAATAATTATTATATTTGTAAAACCTGATAAACTTATAACATTGTGGAAATATTGTTTGCCAAACCCATATGCAAAAATTTCATGGATCAAATCTATTCCCTTCTTTACAATAAGACTTTCTGGTCTTGTCTAGATTCATTTATGTGCTAATGAATCTAGGCACATATACAAAACATATACATTAATACATGGATGAATCTAGACAAACCCATGAAGTCTTATAATATGGAATGGATGGAGTATATGTTTTCTAAATGTTTAAAAAGATATGGATGCTCAAAGTTTTTGAAGATCGTCTTGTTGCATGCCCCAAAGACCAAAACAGCCTGTGTTTGTTACTGTTGGGAGTAATTTCCTTGTCACCAACATAGATACTGTGTATAATATACAAGTCTCCCTAAAGACATTAACTGACTACACACTGTTATTTTGGATAAAAACAATACATATAGACTATAGAGCGCCTTTTATACATGTGGTCAAACTTCCCCTGGTGGTCAAGTTTTTATACATGTAGCCAGGCTATGTATATGTATTCTTTTAGTAATGTATATTGTTAGAATCAATTATTTGTCACTCTTAGCATGAATGCATTAGATTGAATGTTAGTTATATTTTTTGCATTCCTATTGAGCTTCACTTGTCCTATATAAAACATAATAGGAAATTTCGGTGTAGGGTAGTTTCTTTATATTATTTGATTGATATTATGTTGTAATCAGGTGGAAAGATTGAAAAGAGAATTTCTAAACCTCAAGAAGTCTCGAAAATCTGCATCTTCGAAATTAAGAAAAGCTTTGCAGAATGCTGCACAGCTACGCTTGATGGAGAAAGAAAAGAACAAAACTCCCTCTTGCGCGAAGAGAATTTCTATGAAAATTAGCAAGGTTGTATGGAGCATGATTGCTGATGGGAACACATTTGCTGAAGCTGAGATCAGTGACATGGTATGTTCAACCTTTAGTAGAATAATTATCTTCTTGTTTCCCATCTTTAAATTTGTAGTTTTTGTGTTTTTATTTTTGCTGTAATTGCTCTTTTATCATTGTGCTTCTAAAACCAAATTTTCACCTATTACTGCTATTGTGGCTCAACCATGATCTCTCTCCCCTCCCCCCCTTTTTTTTCAGGGTTTTGATTTTGATCGGGATTACAAAGACATTGGCGTTGGTCGATTTACAACTAAATGCTTTGAAGTGAGGAATTGTATAGCCAATGCCAAATGTAATACATTGTTGTCTGCGTGGAATACGCCTCCTGAAAAGTAAGAACTAGTAAACATCTCACATTCTGCTGACTTGCTCCTTTTGGTTGTGAATGAGTTATTTCATGAAATGGGATACCAATGAAGACTATTAACTGAATTCTACTTACAGAGGTTTCATGCTCCGTGTTGACTTGAGGCAAGGTGCTCCGAAGGATGGAAATTCTCCAGTTGATCTCTTTGAGCTCTTTCAGGTTGCCTTGACTTGACTTGAAACAAATGTCAATTTGTGACTTTATGTGTTTCATTTATTCATTATTTTTGCGCCTTGGTAAAACCGATTATTGTGAAAAGTTATAGTAATTGTCAATCATTTCATTTCAATTTACCATTTTTCTTTCAGTTGCTCTGAAGAATGTTTTTCTCTACATGCTATCAGAAAATAAGTGTTATTTTGGAGACCTTTAGGCGCTTCCGTAATCAATCTGTGATCACCAATTCATTTTGCAATGCATACATGGATTTCAATTCTCTAGATGTTCATATTTAATATTAAAATGTTTTGACTGCATGCATGCCAGATCGACTTCTTTTGTGTAAATGATAGGAGTATTTAATGTTGGGCTATTGATTGCAGTAATGTTACTGCTGGTTTTTAGTTATTACTTAGCTACAAGGTCTGCAGCATGTCATGGTTCTACTGGAAAGGAAACTAAGGCCTTGTTTGGAATGCAGGAAATTTTCCTGCTTCCTTCTGAAATCAAACTGTTCTCTGTGAAATTCCTGTGTCCCATACGGGGCCAGCAATGTAAAAATGATCTCTGTACTGCTACTTATTATTCATTTGTTCTATTCACTCTTGAACTTTGCAGGTGGAGATACATCCACTGAAAATATATCTGTCTGAAACGATGTACAGAATGATGTGGGATTATTTCTTTCCCGAGGAAGATGATTCACAAAGGCGTCAGGTAAGGAAGAAT
Organism: Oryza brachyantha; assembly: GCF_000231095.2. Lineage (NCBI taxonomy): Eukaryota > Viridiplantae > Streptophyta > Magnoliopsida > Poales > Poaceae > Oryza > Oryza brachyantha. The sequence continues at coordinate 22,038,588 of NC_023165.2, forward strand.
TTGTGCTCTCGCATTCCCAACATCTAAGCTGTCTTCGTACAATCGTTATTTAATATGGCCCAAACTATCGTCTCTGATATATGTCTCTGATATACTTTTGTTGGGATAAAGGAAGTTTGGAGAGTTTCAACATCAACTGGAGCCAGAAGAGCTAGAAGAATATCTACTGGTGCTGATGCTGTTGCTTCTACTAGCTATTCGGTGAGAGAGCATGAGCTTCCTGGAAGATCAGGTATAAACGTATCCACTTCAACAAATGTCTCAAGTTGGCAAGGCGGCGACAACTCACAGGTGATTCACTTAAGAAAATATTATGATGCTCCCCCTATGAGACTAATATGTGTTCACTGGCCGACTTACACTATGGGGTTTTTTTTTAGGATGGGACTACACAGTGCATATGCACCACTTAGCCATAAGTAACTACCACCTAAATTTCCTAACACCTAAAATTCAAATAAAATTCTCTCTTAAATTACTTGTCCAATCTACAATCCAATTAAACCATTATGTGTTTTGCAATTAGACCTTTATAACAAGACCTTACATGGTTATATTTTGATAAAAAGAAATATATATGTTGTAAATTACTTTTATCATATATGTAAATTAATTTTACATTTGATTAAATTACCTCTTACACATTTATAATGTTGTGAATAGTTTACTTCTATGGTACTTTTTAGATAGGCTCATATTTTTTTACCCCCACAATGGACTTGGTAAAGCATGACAATTACTTTCATTTTGTTTAAAGTTACTTGTATAATTTGTATAAAGTACTTTTATACTTTATTGAAGTATACATTTATAAATGTCTAAGAAGTTATTTAATCAAATCTAAAAGTAATTTACATGTTATAAAAGTAATTTAAATATCTATATTGTAAATTATTTACATTATATGTGTAAATTACTTTTATATTTGATTAAATTACATCTTAGACAGATATAATGTTGTAAACTGTTTACTTTATTGGTTAATTCTATATTTTTTTCTTGAAAAATTTAATTTGTAGATAGACTTATGTTTTTACCCCACAATAGATTTATTTTTAATATCATGAGAACTTTTTTTTCCTTTTTTTGTTTTAAGTTACTTTTATAATATGTGCGATTAGGCTTTATTGAATTTACTTTTATATGTCTAAGAAGTAATATAATCTAATCTAAAAGTAACTTAAATATATTATAAAATAATTTATAATCGTTTACAAAAAATATAATCATGTAAGATATTGTTGTAAAGATTTATGAATACAACAGTGTAATTGGATTGTAAATCAGATAAGGAATTTAAGATAAAAAAATCATTTAAACTTAAGTGGTTGAGAATATTTTCCTTTCTTGGTTGATGGAATACTATGTGCACTAGTTAAGCCTAAAGAGTGCATGTGCACTGTTTAGGTTTTCCATTTTTTAATAGGACCCTGTTTTTCAGTTTACGGGCAGATCAGTAGTCTTCCCAGTGCATACAGGAATGGAGCTCTGGCCAAGTACTGTATTCAAAATTTGTTTTCTAATTTAAAGTTGGGTGCGGAAAGTGGCTTGATTAACCTGTAGCTTCAGTTCAAATCTTATTTACAAACTCCTCGATAGCTCACATCTTTTTTTTTCTTTCCCATATGGCCCAAACTATCATCAGCCTTGTACTCATCTGTCAAATATATACTAGCATAACACCTATGAGTTTTGTGGGGAAGTTTTTTTTATTTTTTAAACCTTTTTAATAAATAATTTTATTACTAAATCTCAGGAGAAAATATTTTCACTGGATGAACCTTTTGGCCACGCCACCAACATTGGCGTGGCAAAACAATGCTGCTACGCAAGGTTTTTGGCTTGGCAGCGTTGTCTTGCCACGTTACTGACACTGGCGTGGCAAGACTGCCACGCCAACCGCGCTGTGTGGCAGTGTCTTGGCACGTCACCAACACTGGCGTGGCCAAAAGATTCATACAGTGAAAAAATTTTCCCCAAGGTTTAGTAATAAAATTATTTATTAAAAATGTTTAAAAAATAAAAAAAATTCTTTCGTGGGATGGTAATTAAATATATTGCAATACCTAAAACAACATTGTAAAGCATAATTGTCTACACGTCTGAAGTTGTTTACATGAGAACATGACATCAATTTGTCAGCTCCCTACCAAGAAAAAAATAGTTTGCCTCTTGGATAATGCCGTCAAAAAATCTTGCAAACAACACATACAATCCACATATATATAACCACAGGAAGTCCTCTGGAGTGGTTGTAGAACATACCATCACCCAAATTCCTCCTTTTACTGGACTAGTGACATGTCTGTGCGTTGCAAAGGGGCAATGGTTTCACCGGTTTAATATTCCTTTTTTTTTTGTAAGTCGATATTAATGTGGATCCCGTCTTTACTCAATAGTTTGGTTTTTATTTGGATCATCAGTAGCGGTTTATTTTTGTGGGATCCACCACTTTTCTCAATAATTCGTTATTTTTAAGTTGGATCCATCATTTTTTGGGGGAGCAGTTTGTTTTTGTTGGGAAGGAAATTTCTCACGTGGCGGGAGGGTGGGAGGACGACTCCCAATTTTAATTAGTAGAGAAATAATAATTAGGTTGGAGCTATGGGCGGGCATGGGTCACCCACTCACCCCATGGGTACCCATCGAACCACTCTAGTTGAGCTAACTGTACTAAATTCACAATATGGACTAGGAAAAGCAAGTTTTAGTTAACCGTAAAGTGCACAACCAGTCCCTAAACTTATTCGCATGTCTAGGTTCCCATGCTCTCAAAACGAACATCTAGGTCCTAGAACTTAATAAAGTGTGTCATCTAGGTCCAAACTGCCATGATCTCTCTGGGGTCCTACGTGACACTAACCTAGCATGCCACACGGACGTTGACATGGTATCATGTCTAACAAGTTGGTCACTGTAGAGTTAAAGATGATACCACGTCATCCTCCATATGGCATGCCACTCCAGCACCAGGTAGGAACATAGAGGTGGTTTCGCAATTTGAAACCTAAATGAAACACTTTTACAGGTTATGGGACCTAGATATGCATTTTGAGAGTATGAGAACCTAGAAGACATGGTCAAACAAGTTTAGGACCGGCTGTACACTTTACTCTTTAGTTAATTTAGTTAGTTAGAATGGGCAATTGGTACACAAGAAGTGACCTAGTCCCATCTCTAGTTGGAGCTACATTACATGGATATGCATGAAGACTAAGTACAAAAATATGCATCGCTGTGTTGGTGATTGTATTGCAAGAATGTGTGCAATTAGCCAGATGCTTGAACATTGTGCAGGTACCCAAATTGCAATCTAAGTCCAATGCGGTATATGGGTCACATCCAGAGCTGCGGCGAACATCTTCATTTGAAATGAATTTGGAGGAAAGTGCAGTCGATAATATCACAAATAATGATGTGCTATCACTGGTCAATTCGAATGTTCCCTCAAGAGATACCAACAACTTTATGGCAGAGAACTCAGTTGCAGCTGCTGAGATGTTCAGGAGTAGAACTAAAGATTCAAAGCCCACCAAGTCTGTCCGTTTATCCCAAGATGAAAAGAAAGTTGGGAAATCTCATGATGAAAAAAGGACAAGAGCTCGGAAATTGATTGAATTTCATGACATCAAGATTAGTCAGGTTAATATATTTCTGTATCTTGCATCTGGACATGTTTAGCAACTACTTCTATATAACATTACCTTCCGATTTGGTCACATTGTAGGTTGAACTTATTGTAACATACGAGGGATCAAGGCTTGCGATTAGTGACCTAAGGCTGCTGATGGATACTTTCCAGCGGGTAGAATTTACTGGTACATGGAGGAGATTATTCTCAAGAGTCAAAAAACATATCATCTGGAGTGTCTTGAAATCGATGGCTGGAATGCAGGCAAGTTTTCCAAGTGTTCCTTTGTCTTTAAATTGGTATAAAAGCTGTAATAGCATTGATCAGCTGCTGCAAATTGTGCACTCACATATGCATCACTTTCATGCTTGTTTTATTCTCAAAAGCAAGCTTAGCTTTCCATATGTTTTTGCAAATGAGATCTATTTTTTGAGTCTGCTCTGATTAGTAGCACAACCTTGTTCTGTACTGTCTTAATTTCTCTTGTGAATTTAGCTATTTCTCTTGGAATGAGTTCTGCATTTGAATTCCCGTGGCATACTGCCTTGGTTTTGTCTGCCTTCAACTATAATGTGCCCTGTTTATAACAAATTGCCAATTTGCCCCTCATTGTAAATGGCTCTGCTGGCTTTCAGGCTAGAGTTTAATCTCCTAGCATTTTGCTAATATTACTAAATACTGGCTAGCTTAATCATTTTGCTAAATTTAATTTAGGAATATAATCATGGTGCGGCATGGACCCATTATTTTTAAAAATTCTCTGCGAGATAACCACTTACTATGATTATATATTTATATAATACTGTACTTTTGCTCAACGGATAAAAATCTCTCTGGATAAGTGGATAGCACTAATATCCTCTAGTTTCTAAAGCTTATCCATTTTCACTTTTATTTCATGTCATTGATTACTGATGGACTGTGCTCTAAGCAGGTTAAGAAGTTTAAGGCCCACAATCGGGAAACACATGACGGAATTGTTCCTGATCACGATCTTAATTTGAGCGACAGCGACGGTGACCATCATGGGAAGCCCGATCAGTTTCCTGTGTCATGGCTGAAGAGGCCGGGTGACGGTGCAGGGGATGGATTTGTCACATCAATCAGAGGGCTCTTCAACTCGCAACGACGGAAAGCGAAGGCATTTGTGCTACGAACTATGCGGGGAGATGGAGACAACGAATGCCATGACGAATGGAGTGACAGCGACGGCGAGTACCCTTTTGGCAGACAGCTTACAATTACCAAGAAGCTCTTACGGCGGCATACAAAAAAGCACCGTCACAGAGGGCAGAAGAACACAGGCCTGACGTTGCAAGACTCACTGCCATCTAGTCCACGGGAGACAACGCCATACCAAAGTGACTCAGACTCGTCATCTGAGTCACCTTACGAGGATTTCCATGAGTAGAGAGAAGCGATGAAGAGAGAGGCTAGATCTGATTCTTGCGACGGTATGTATGGCCATCAGCATCTGCAAGCAAATTGCTGTCGACGTGCGTTTTGGTGGATAACAAGTAACCATTTCATTACACAGGCAGGATGTTGGAATGGAAGCTTTAATAGTTGGTCGTTCCGACCCTGAAGTAGCAATTCAGGTGTTGTTGTCTTGGACTCGGCCTTGTATATAGTAGGGTGAGGAAATTGTATCGAGTGTGTAGCCAACAATCCCAATGTGGCCTGCAGAAAATCGTGATGTATTGTAGCTAGACATCATCTCGTAATTAGTTGCATGGCCGTTGTATAAGTTAAATGAGAGGTCCCTTCATTCGAACATGTTATTCCCAAGAAATCAAAATCCTACCCCCACAAGGGCAATTTTTTTTTCAGTTTTCTTCTCGACATGGTTAACACGTGTACAATAGCAGGTGATGATCTACAGTGATTGTTGCATCTAAATATCCGCAATTCTATTGGAGAACCAATGTTTTACATGTAAATAATTTGGCAATGGTGTAATGGGAACACGAGAATAGAAAAAACGGAAATGCAGCGAAAATAAGGGTTGGGCAATTGTCATGGATTGTATTTGTGAACGTACTTTGCGCCATGTGCGATCAAGATTCACATCGTTGTGTGCTGACATACACGTGCCTTAGCGATCAACACTTTGGGGGTGATGGTAAAAAGTCTAAACGATATATTTACAAATAAAAAATAATTTTATAAATAAAAGTTTTATATTTTATATACGTATTCTTAGCAGCATAAAAGTTAAAGTTGGAAAATAAACTTCAGTGTAAAACCTCAAAATCAACCCAAAATAAGATCGAAAATTTAAATTTAGGTTATAAGCGTAAGCAGAAATGAAAAATAGGGTGATTGTTTAGCATTTATAAGGTTGAAACCGTTGTTCTTTCCTTTCAGCTCATGCTCTGTGATATTCCTAGATTAAGTTTTTTAACGAGTTTATCACATAAATACATAATGGCTTACCGGTGACTCAACCATATGTAACTTTCATATTGATATAATGATGCTGTCTGTACCTCACAAGTGTCATTTTGGCTACCAATGCTTTAAAAAGGGTAGATTGTTTAGTTTTTTATAGAAAAAGCCAAACGGTATTTTTGCAAATAAAAAATAATTTATAAATATAACTTTTATAGACATATTCTTAACAATTTAAAAGTCAACGTAAAAAAATAAACTCCAGCGAAAAACCCTAAAATCAACTAGACTAGTAACAAGGGTGGAGGGGATTGGTTGACTGTGTCTGGTGAGTAGTGTTAGAGGCGCAAGAAAAAAATGGTGACACCCTACACAAAATCCTCTTTTTTAAAATTTGGGCAACCCTTTAAAGTTTGAGTTATGAAATGTTCAACTGTTAGAAAAATGTAGCTAAACTGGAAGCAAAACCAGATTATAGGGACAACAATGTGGAAAAAAACTTAGAACTGCGATAAAGCAAAATATGCGCATACTCTATGGTAAAATGGTTGCCCTATACACTTGAATGGTACCATATATAACAAAGGAAAAAATTCTCCCATGAGCAAACCCTTCAGAAAATTGAAACAAATTATGCTATGCACCATAAAACATTGGAAAACCCAGACAATCGAAGTTTTGCATGCATTTGATGCCTCTATTTTGGGCAAACAAACAAGATACACATGTAATTATTCTATATATCAAAGGTATAGTAATTAATAATGCTAGGATTTGATACAGGTTCACATTCATTTACAAACCGCAGAGGCATGTTAATTCACGGTCAAATAGATCGCTTAAAATATGCCTAAATCATCTCCCGTAGAAGACACCATACGAAGGTAGGCTGGCGAGTAAGAGGCTGCTTAAGGGAGGATCCAACTGGAAGTTGGAAGCGATCGATCACACTTTGTCATCATGAAACCACCACCTGGTCTCTTTCGGCGACCTCCCATTGCGGCAGTTCCTGACATAGCGATCATTATCTGCAGGACGTTGCTGCAACCAACATATAATATGGTCAGATGCCTGATCCTACATTTAAACAGGAGAGTTCGAGGCAGAGTATGAAACCTTAGCTGGCGAGCTTGATAACATTGACAAGATACTGATACAGACAGAACTAACGGTCATCGCAGGTGACCATGAATCATACAATATATCTGCAGACAAGTGAAACAACAGTAAGGTGGTATTCATGGATTGTTAGCATGTTAATAAAAATATTGTTGTTAAACAGAAATTACAGGTGGAGAGAAGTTCCAGAACCCATACAAACAAAGTACAACCTCTAAGGAAAAAATTCAACTAGTCCATTTTTGTGCTGGTTAGTTTCAAATGATACAAAGCAAAATTTAAGTAGGCTTTTCAAACACTGTGTACAAAGAAAAAATAGAACAGGAGCAAAGTACAACTCCAGTATTAGACAAAAAAAAAAAAGAAACATTCAAGGTACTTTGCACCACCAAATCTCAGGTTTCTGCCATTTATCTTAGAAAGATATCTTGAACTCTTGATAACATGAGCCAATAAAAAGCTCAGAAGCATATGCATCACATCATCTTAAGCAACAAATTTAACCTATAGATCAGGTGGCATCAATAAATATTAATAGAAGAAAACAAACAAGGCAAACCATCAAACCATAAAATTATGCAGAACATGTAGTAAGGGAATTAAATGCAGATTGTGTAGTAGATATTCGCCTACAAAATGCATGGTCTTTGCATAAAAGGAGACATTGCTCTAGTCATGTACTACCTCCGTCCCAAAATACAAGGGATTTTGGCTATGCATTTGCATTGCCTAAATCTCTTATAGCATGGAGCAGAGGTAGTATTGTATTAATGCGAACACACTTGTAGCGCAGTGGTAAAGTCAATAGTTGGGGGCAGCCGACCCAGACTCACACACACACACAAAAAAAAATGCCCCCTTGCAGGCGATAGGAGAAGCATGCTCTCAATGTAAGGTTAAGTGCACCCAGTCGCACACGGTGTCCGCATGTTGTTGTTGGGGGGGGGGGGGGGGGGGGTATTAATAACAAAAAAAGATTATATTAATGGTGGAAAGTGCAGGGACATGAAATGCATGACTGGAGTCACCAAATTTCATTTTGTGCTGAACTGGACAGATGAAGTAATGGACAAATCAAATAGCAGATCATTCCAAAACGTGACATTAGTAGGGAAAGAAAGAACAGCCTGACCGTTTGCAAAGTTCAGAAGACAACAATCAGTTTAGAAGGAAAGTGTATCATACTTACAGGACCGACAAGATTCTAGCAAAAAAAAGGAGAGGGGGGGGGGGGGGGGGGGCATACATGAAGGCTTTTCAGAGAACGGGTGAACCAGTGGACCATAACTGGGCAGCACTGTCAGTGATGGCAAATGTGGCCTATTCAAGGCATGAGAACTAGCTATAAGGCCCATGCTATAAATTGTGGTAAGAAGAAAGCAGGGAGGGGGATCAAACACTGGTAGACAAACTGCAGCAGCCCTTCAGCAATCCAGCTAGCAAATTACTTGTATTACATATAGAACATACATTGCATGTATTGCCTTTCGCAAGCCATGGTTGGGCAGTCCTAACCGGTTGGACCGGTGAACCAAGAGCTATGCTGGATTGCCCTTTGGTCCGAGATTTTGTATTGTTGGTAAGATAGGTGACAAATATGAGCATCTTGGCAGTCAAGATTTTCAAAATTAGTGTAAGATTATGATAAGTTCATAGGGTGTATTTCCTTCATATACATATACAGTAATCTTCATATACATATATAATAAGGCAGTAATATAAGTATCTGCTTGTCTAATACTTTATCAACAGCACCAAAGGTCTCATTGTTTAACAAGCCAACATCAAAGTAATAGTTGACCAGTGAGACTGCTAATATCATGGGAAAAAATCTCTTGAAAAGGATGGCATAAAAGGAAACTGGCTAGTTAGATTCTGAATACTTAGCAACCTACACTGGATCGAACATTTCACAGATCAGATATCTGTGAAAAGTGTAAACTACCATACTGCTGATATAAGATTCCTTTATTTATCATGAAAATGTTGGCATATCCCACCATTCAGATATGCACAACAATATCATCTAATGAGTAATGACTGAGGGATTTGGCCGGCAGCATGCATGGGTTACATAGTAACTTCATGTGTTACATAGTATCTTGTTAAAATTGTTGACTACAAAGACATCTTATTTCACAGGTTTGCTAAGTTGGGAGAATTTATTGAATGGTTCTTCTGTTAAGACAGCCGATGCATCTCAAGTTTCCCCTTATCATAAGTTATTCTACAATCCAGTGTAAAGTTTGTAACCATCAATTTCAATGCATCAAGGAATTAACATAGAAGTACATAGTACGCATCAACCAACTAGTGGTTGAATTCCCACATGAACCAATAGGAGCATGCAACCATTTTACCTAAGCAGATATGCCCATTGCTGTAAATGTGCGGATGCATTGGTGCCGGATGCAGAAATATGACCTGCACAAAAACAACTCAATAAAACTCGATGCGTGCAGGTATAACCAAGCTAAACTGAGCGAAACAAAAAGAAGAAAGTGAGAAATCCCACCTGGGGAGCTTCCATGGGGTAATGCTCAGGGAAGTCCACCTGCAATTGGTATGTCTCGCCGGCATACAGCGTGCCCGCGGCCCCAGCGACCTCGATGACCCACCTTTTTTTTTCATTTCGGGATAATCCATATCATAATTTTTGATGCGTTTCATATAGGTAAAAATGATAAAGGAAAAAGCACCAAAGTTGAAAAATAATAACTTGAAATACAAGAACACTAGACTGAGCATATATATTTCACAAGGCTATAAAATCTTGCAATTTTACCAAGATCTTGGGTCAGACAGCACTAGAAAAGGTTGCAATTTCATCGAGCCAAAAAGAAACCCACGGTTTCTTAGAGAAAGAGTGAAAAAAAAAAAGAGCAAAAGAATCGCCAAAAGCAGAATCTCTAAGAAACCGCGTGGGGGGTTGGATTGCTCGCTGCGCGGGCGAGGGAGGAAGCAAGGCAGGTAGAGGTGGTCACCTCTGGAGGTTGTCGGTGACCTTGTGCTTGAAGCCGGCGGGGGGGTTGACCTGCCACTCCGCGAGCTCCTTCTGCAGCCGGTTGCATGCGATCTTGCTCAGCACCTGCGCGCGCGCAAAAAAACAGCTAAGAGAGCACTCGAAAAACCACCTAAAGAAAAGAAGAGAGAAGAAAAGGCTGCGCCGAATCGGGCGGGCGGGGCGGGGCGGCGCGGCGGCGGCGGGGGGGGGGGGGGGGTGGGGGGATCGGGAGGGGGATTAGGGTCGGCGGGGAGGGTTAGGGTTTGGCACCTTGCGGGAAGGGGAGGAGGAGCTCGTCATGGCGTGGGGGGGGGGGGGGGGGGGGGGCGGCGCTTGGGTGGGTTCTCGTGGATGGCGGCGACCAGAGAGGCAGAGAGGAGAGGAAAGGTAGGGGGCGAGGGAGGGGGCAGCAGTTGGTATCCGGGACGGCGAAGAGAGCCGAAGAAGGCCGACCGGGCGAAAGCTAGAGCACTCGCCCTCGCTCGTCCGGGGATTTTTGTTAACTTTTTAATATTTTATTATTATTATTATTTATTAAAAAATGGTCCTATAAGTTATTTCTAAATCTACATATTTGGTATATATCATCCGTCCTAACATAACATTATTTTTATTCTATTTAATATGGTAGCAAAATACTACTGATACACCATATTTTATTATCATTGCATTATTTTTAGCCACATCGGCTGGACAGATATAACATGGTTAAACATAATGGATGCTGGTGATGGATGGTGGATTCGCCACTTGTCACTGCCATTGAAGTTCTAAATAATATGGAGTTTTAGTATTAATAGTAATATACATGTGGGATATGACAAGTTGGTCCCATATGATTGAGTTATTGGCTATAGTTTGGATGGATTCTGCTCTGATGTGTGTGAATTGGGTATAAAATACTAAATCTAATTGGCTTTCTCCTATAAGATAATAGTTGCACACATACGCAAGATTTATACACATAGTAAAAGAAGAGGCATGACTCTATTTTTATAGTAGCACCCCGGTGACATGTTTGTTGGTCGCAATAGTTCAAACCCATACCCTCGAGATTGGCTTGAAGGGGTGGATCCAAGATGAGCTAGGCGAGAAGAGGGGTGTACATATGACAAGCCTATAAAGAGGTGGATAAGATGAATTGATAAATATTAAGTCATATAATTGGTACACACAATATTTAAACATACGGTGGATATACACATGGTGAGAAAAGGAGATGGGATGACGAATGACTCTATATTTTAGTAGTAGCAATACTAGTGACACAAATATTATATGTGCTTTTATCTTAAATGTGAACTTTATAACAACGCGAGACAGAAACAACCATATATGAATTTAGCAAAGAAATAAGATACCAGGTAACGATGTTTTGAAGATTAATTATGATGGCTCTTTTGATGGTAAATACTAGCATTCGGGTTGGGACAAGTTCATTGTGACATTGCGGCTGTGTTTTTTTCGTGTTGTTTTTATAGCTATTTAATGACATAATCTATGAAATTAACTACTAAACACTTGAAATTTATTCTAGAGATACGAGGTTATGAAATTATTTGCTGCAAAAAAATACATTGCTTAATAGTTTGAGAAGCATGCATGTAAAAATCAAGATTGGAATAATCTCGGTAAAATGGATGCGTTCTTTTGAAGATTTTTATGAAAGATTATTTGAATTTTATAGCAATTTAATGTTATAAAAGATAGAATTAGCTACTGCCACACTAAAAATCTATTTTAGAAAGATAAGGTGATGAACTTTCATATAAAAACCTTTTACAAAAAATTGCATAATTTAATAATTCAGGAAACGTGAGCATAAAAGTGAAGGAAAAATTTGAGAAAAAATATCTTGGGTAAAGATCGCAGCCATTATTCCATTAACACAGCCTGCATGCTCCATGCTTTCTATGGTGAGAGTGAGATTATATAGTACACTGGTTACTGGTATGCTTCAACAAGATATTTATTTATTTAACGTGTTATTTTGGAACCGGACCCATCCATTGTTATTCAAATAATTCAATGTTTGGTAGAAGCGATATAGACGATTAGTGTAATTATTAAAAGCACAAAGAAATTTATCATGTTTTAAGTTAGCATTGAAAAGTCTATAATGTAACAGAGTTTTATCAGTATGCTCTTAGTCGTCATACAAGCAAATTAGTTATTATAAAAGAGAAAGATGAAAGAGAAATATTGGTGGTACACATGCTAATGATAATGGCACTCTTAGATTTTTTTTTTCTTTTTTGCTTTTTATAAGCATAAGCGGTATAAGCTATTAACGAATAAAAAATACTTATGTGTAAAACTTTTTTATATATTTGTTTTAAGTGATATAGAAGTAAAGTCTAAAAAGTAAACAACGAAAATTCCAAAATAAACTCTAAATTTAAATTGTAAAATTTAAATCTTGGTTTATAAGGATAAGCATAAATGAAAATATTGTGACTCATTTTATTGAAGGAAATTTTGTTAGAGGTAGATAAAAAAATCTTTTAGTGTATTAATAGTTATATACATCGTTATCTCAAATATACATCGTGTACCTGTCCTGACTCAAGGTGATATGTATTGATTAAAAGAGTCTACCTTTATACTTACTCTTAGAGACTCATCCTTTATACGTGCCCTGAGTCTAGCTGATATGTATTTGTTTTCTCAAGAAAAAATGAAATGATATATTTGTAAATAAAAAATAATTTATAGATTAAACTTTTATATATATGTTTTTATCAATCTAAAAGCAAAACTGAAAATACAATATGATAAAAAGAATCTCAAAATCATCTCTAAATTAATTAAAAAAATAAATATTAGCTTATAGACATAAGTAAAAGTGAAAAACGAGACACTTAGCTTCTTTCGCTACATTCTGAGAAGCAGTGAGAAACTATCTTTACTTGTCACAAACATGTATATAAGCTAAATTCATCATGGTGGCTGAATAATATCCCCAATTCTGTGGTTGTTTTGGTGTGATATTTTAACAATGGATGAATGGGATCTCAATATCATTCCCATTTTTTTATTAAAAAAAAGAGGGAAAGAAAACGGCCGAAAGTTTTGCATTTGCCCCCCTGAAGTTGGTGCTAATTACCTAGCTTTTTTTTTTGCCACAGGCTGTGTTAATGCTCTGCAGCTGCATCCTCCCTCCAGCGAGCTACAACCTACGGCGGCGGCGGCGACGACGACTCGGGCGCCCGGGGCGGCGGCGCAGGCCATCCTCTAGCCTCCCTACCTCCCCCTCCTCCTCCTCGTACCGGTCGCCTAGCGTTTGGAGGTGGCAGCTCGGGGATCCAGGGCGGCGGCGGCGCCCCCGCTCCTCCGCGTGAACCAGGCTTCCTTCCTTCCTTCCTTCCTCCGACTCGGGGCCGGCGTAAGGAGTGGGGGGTCCGCATCGGCGGCTTCGCTCCAGCAACCGATCCGGGCAGAGCAGCGGCCCGTCGGCTCCTCGTGCGATTAGGGCGCGGCCGAACCCTCGCTGCGTCACCGCCTCCCCTGTTCCAGTGCGTGCTCCCTGTGCTGCTGCCGATGTATCCAACTAGCTAGCTAGTGTTTCTGATTTCTTGGTAAGTACTCCGTAGCGAGCACAGGCATCGGCTGTTGTTAGGAAATCCGTATTTCTGTTCTTCTTTCTATTGAGTTCGTGTACATGCTTGTTACTGGATTAGTTTAGGATCTTGCTTGCTGTTTTTACCTAGTACTAATGCAGTAGACCAGGCATAGGTTGCTGGTCCCTTGCGTGCTGCTCTGTTGAGTGATCCGACAAAGTAAGCAGTCCGGTGCACTCCATCTCAAGCCTCCCCACTACAATCTAATGTAGGATGAAAGTTACAGATCAGATAACATTTCTTTTTTTGTTGTTATTTAATCTATCGCATTGATTTGTAAACATCCATGTGAACTTTGGTTTAAGAACTCAAGATTCATGTAAAGTTGGCCGGTTGGCCTGTTCAGGATATTGTTGCAAATTTTCATATGAAGTTTGATCAAAGCTATATGGTATTACTGTAAGGGGTTCTGTAAGGATGGGAACAGTGTCCGGCCTGTTGAGCCGTTTTGTTGGAATGTGCAGGGAGGAGGTTTAAAATGGCTCAACCTTCTGTTATCCTAGCAACTGCAAGTTATGAACACACAATAAAATTTTGGGAAGCTAAGAGTGGTCGCTGTTACCGTACTCTACAATACGCAGACTCGGTGAGTATTGCCACATGATTCTCTTGGTGTGTTGTTTTACTCATTAAGATGAAACGTGGGATGCACATCCTGTCTATGCAAGTCTTGTTAACTTAGTTCTCCTTGAAATGGAATGATTGTTTTATTGTTCTATCAGGGCCATGCTTCCTTTGTTTTTCTTTTTTTGGTTTTACTATGATAAATGGAACTAATTCTTGTTAGATTTCTGTGTTTTGCATAATATTGGCTTAACACTAACTATTCATGCATCATTTTGCATTACTTCAGCAATGATTTAGTTATATTCACCATTTGTGTTCATGATAATTGTATGATGGTGTTCCATATTTCTTTTTTTTTTATGTTTAAAATTTAACCTGTTATTTCCCATGGATGGGCTATGATACAACATCCAGGAAGGTCCTGGACTAAATTGTAGACCAATGCTTGATCTATTTGTTATTATCTTTTAGATTGTAGCTATCTGTGTTACTAGCTATCTTTTGTATCTTATGCCTGTTGATAACCTGTTTCTTGCAGCATATTAATCGCCTTGAGATAACCCCAGACAAGCGTTTCTTAGCTGCTGCTGGCAATCCTCATATCCGTCTTTTTGACATTAACTCAAACAGTACTCATCCGGTATGTACATGTTTTGTAAATGAATCAGTCTGGGCATGTATGATCTTTTTGCTTAGTTATTCACGATATACAATGCACTCATCAGGTAATTAGCTATGATTCACACACTAGTAATGTGATGGCTGTGGGATTCCATTGTGATGGCAACTGGATGTATTCAGGTTCTGAGGATGGTACTGTGAGAATCTGGGATTTGCGGTGAGGCTATTTAACTTATTATTGCCTATTGTTTCTTGAATTGCAGCTTTATTTTCTTTAACCAGTGGGCTTGTGGGAAAAAAATCTTGCATAATCTAATTGGGCTAGGGTATGCTGCAAACAATCTCTAGGTGCTCCCATGCCAAACCACAATAAATGAGTTTAAACCAGGTTGTACCATTCATGCTATGCCTTTTGATTGTTCTTCCTAATTACATGCATGTTTTCAGCACTGCCACCTGTCAACGAGAATATGAGAGTCGAGCTGCTGTGAACACTGTGGTTCTGCACCCAAATCAGGTTAGGATTTTCATTGTCTTAAATGATAAAGAACTTCATCATCCAATTTATGTTACACTTCAGCATAAGCTTGGTGGTTAGCTGGTAATCTCAATTCTCAAATTCATGTGCATCACTTTGTATTATTTTTAGGAGTGACAAGCATTAGTAGGACCACCTGCTATGCTGGCACAGTTACATCTACAGTTCTCACTGTATATTCACATTATCCACATTGTGTCATCACTGACTACAGATAAGGTCTGACATTGACATTCTTTGTCACCATTGGCGCTAGGCATAGAAATCATTACTGAAATCTGAATATAATTAGTATGTTAACTTTCTTGTTGGATGCAATGGATGGAATAATACGGGAAAGGATATCCCACCACTTTTTTGTCACATTTGTACTTCCTGGCGATGTCTGTTTTCATTCTGTATCATTTGGTTCCAACATTGTCCGAACCTTTCAGAAAGAGCTAATATCTGGTGATCAGAACGGAAACATACGGGTGTGGGATTTGGCTGCTAATTCATGCAGCTGTGAACTGGTGAGTTGTAATTCAGTTCTATGGTACTATTCTGTGGGTAATTAAATGCAAGA
Organism: Oryza brachyantha; assembly: GCF_000231095.2. NCBI lineage: Eukaryota > Viridiplantae > Streptophyta > Magnoliopsida > Poales > Poaceae > Oryza > Oryza brachyantha. The sequence goes on from NC_023165.2 coordinate 22,054,644, forward strand.
ATATAGCTGATGTGTTGATTCCATCTATCCAGGTGCCAGAGGTTGATACAGCTGTAAGATCCCTGACAGTCATGTGGGATGGGAGTATGGTGGTTGCTGCAAATAACCATGGGACATGTTACGTCTGGCGCTTGCTTAAGGGTACTCAGGTCTGTCAGTGGTGCTGAATTTACTAAGATAAAAGGAAATAGCAGAAGAAAGCATGCCCACTGTGTTTTATCTGTTGTTGAAACATACGCGTGATTTCTTGATAACCAAGCTGATAGAATCTCTAATGCAGACAATTACATGCTTTGAACCCCTCCATAAATTGCAAGCGCATGATGGTTACATTCTGAAGTGCCTGCTTTCACCAGAGTTTTGTGACCCCAACAGGTACATGTCAAAAATTGCCATGTTTTCTTGTTCATGTTGGTTTGCTTGCAGTGCATTTATGAATATTGCTGCCTAGGCATTCATTTCCCAAAATATAATATGTGAACATAGAAGTCTCAATAATATTCCACTTCTGGTCATCAAGAACATTGCTACCTAAGCATTCATATTGCTGTAGTGCTGTACCCAAGTAATGCAAGGTTAACATTTTTTTAATAAAAAAGCTGCAATATATCTGGAGTTACTTCACTTTGTTGGATTTCATTTTATATGCTTTGGCTGGCTTCGTAGGTATCTTGCAACAGCCTCATCTGATCACACTGTAAAGATTTGGAACGTTGATGGCTTCAAATTGGAAAAAACTTTAATAGGTATGTTCCTGAGAATTGGTTAATTTTTCCTATCAAAATGGAAGTTTAACCTATCATGAGTTTAACCTATCAGGTCACCAGCGGTGGGTATGGGACTGTGTATTCTCAGTAGATGGTGCTTATCTGATAACCGGTACTATCTACTGACACCATGTTCTTCACGACTCCCCATTTCTGAATTTCATGAATTACCAAACAAACCTGCTGTTGTCCTGCAGCTTCTTCTGACTCTACTGCGAGATTGTGGACAATGTCAACTGGAGAGGCAATCAGGGTTTACTCGGCGCACCACAAACCAGTTGTCTGTTGTGCTCTTCATGATGGGGCTGAATCAGCACCATCATAAGCAAGCAACCATGTGCCTCGGGCATTTTGTACATATTCTTTCAATTTGAAAGCATATTCTTTCAATTTGAAAGCATATGAGACTGAAAAATTTCAGCACTCTTTAGGACCTTAGGGCAAGCAGCTGGTTTCATGTGTTTGTAGTACCTGGTTGACGAATAACGTGCATGCACAAGGTGGATAATTGATGCTATGATTTGTCGAGTGCGTCGATTTAAGCAATGGTTTTATCACAAATGGAAATAGCTAGCGGACGAGAGCTCATATGAATAAGGTTCAAAGTTGCATGGATACTTTACTCGCATTTTCTCTGAACTTCTGCAGCGTAACACGGTTGCTGAGCATCTGGTATTTGGAATATGATAGGCGTGTTATTTCCGCAAGGAGATACATCACCATCTATGCTATTGGTCACTAAAATGTACTACATTTACTTTCTAGCCTTATCTAAATTCATCAATTGATGAATGTAAATGATTTATATATATGTCTATATTTATTAACATCCATGTGAATGTGAATTAGGCAAAGCTAGAACTTACACTGTGAAACGAAGATGAAACAGAGAGAGTAGTAATAATCAGTCGTGGGCGCTTACAGAAAAAGAATTCCGATGTTCCTGAGGAAGGCGTGCATAGCAAACAGTGAAAAATTGCGCATAATTTATCAAAAAGAATATTTAGTTTAAGCTTGTTTGAATTTGGAATTCTCGCACAGTTACCGCACTGTAAGTTGAACCCTGCCTGCGGGCGGCGGCAGCGCGTTGCAGATCGCAACAGCTCGCCACTTGTCATGGGAAGTCGGAGAGAAACAGACCGAAGCAACAAGACGACTGTCACTGACAAGTGAGCCCCGAAAGTGAGATCGAATAAGGGGCTGAACCAAACGGAGTGGAAACCAAGCTGCAAACAGCAGCAGAATAACAGGAAAGAAGGGCCAATAGCAGCTTAAGCTACATGGGGAGGCGGCAATCACAATTCAGAGCCTTAACTGAAAAATGAGCAGAACAACATGGTAATTCCTACAGGTGAGCACTCTATCTAGTACAACCACCAAAACACTAAATTAAAGCGCTCTTATCTCCATTGCTTATGTTACTTCCATACAACACGATGAATGAAAAATACTCCAAAAAATTAAAAAGAAAGAAAGAGGAAGAGCTTACATCTAGCTCACTCGTTTTCTAATTGCATTTCCCAATTGTGGGTAGCGAACTAGGGCAAACAATGAAGGATTAATACAAGGGTTCGATTATTCATAAGTAGATCAAAAAAAGGGAGAGGATCGAAGAAAAGAAGAGTTCTCAGTACCATAGCAGGGACGTCAGTGGGCAATGGGCATGTTAACTCTGGAAGAAGTGGCCTTTTGCAAGCATCATCGTGTTTGAACTTGAGAAACCGTCAGTGGATCCAAGGAACACTGACCTTGAAATCCCATGCCATCAAAGATTGAGATGAGCACACCACAATCAACATCCATACCAAGTTGACTGGTGCGCACGAATGCTTGTGAGATAGTGAGCACCAATCATCTGAGCATGCATAAACATCTTTTGAAGCGTCGCTTGCGTATTTATGGATGCTGGTACAAATAAGATTTTCTTGGAATTACTAAAGCGAATGTCCATAATCAATTGATAGTTTGATACATCAAATGTGTTCCATCTTTTTGTGGACTGCCATGACCAAATTAAAACAAAAAGTCAGCAGCACAAAAAGTGGCAATGCATCTCATAGAAATGCTAAACAAAACAAACGGAAACAAAATGAAAATGGAATAACCAGCAGAAATACAGTTTTTAACTTACAACACTAAAAAACAACTTAGGGGCACAACCACTAACAAAGAAATGAAGAGGAATATATTACCTAGTTGACCAAAACCATGTCATCTCCAGAAGCCTTGGCGGCAACAACAGCTTCCAGTTGTCTCCATGCTGACTCTCGTTGCTCCTCCATCTCTTTGGCTCTCGCTTGCTTCTCTATGTACTGCTGCTGGCACTCCTCAAATAGTTCACTGTCCATGTCCAAAAACATCTTGCGCACATTTGCAGTTAGACCATGAACAGCTTGATTCCAGTGGCTCTGTATGTTCCTCTCAAGTGCTTCAAATATGATTGGAAATATAACACTACGGTTTTGGGCAATTAAGCTTACAATGTGATCATTGTTCCACAAGAACAAAGCCCGTTCAGCAACCTGACAAGAAAATGAATGATCAAATGAAGAGGATATTCCAGAAATGATACGGTCATGCATAAAAAAAGCAGTAAGGCCAGAAGTCAAACAAAGTGGTTCTCAGAGCAAGCAAAAAGAGGTTATGGAAACCACCAGATTCTATGTAGAACTTGTGATCCAACAAAAACATACCGTAATGGTTTGAATTAAGAAAATGTAAACATGTTAAAACCATAGTATGCAACAAATGTAAACACTTTTTTAACAGAACATATATCTGCATAGTGTAAGCAGTATAGCAGCCTGCATAACTCTAATCGGCTAGTTAACAGTTCACCTTAAGGTACGGGTAATCAGACAAGAGTAGCCACTATCCAAATAAACAAATACCTTAATCCAAACAATTTCATTTAATCTTATTTATATATGTACTAAACAAATGGCACCAGTAAACCAATGTCATAAAAATCACATTCTTGCGAATGTAACACTGATAGGGCACATTGTCAATGCGCCATTCTTTCTTCTGGGAGGAGATTAAGGTATGAATATGACGAGGGGGTATTGAACATACACAAACTACTAGGTATAACTAGAATTTTTTTTTCAGTAATAAAAATGGGGGGTTAAAAAGTAATTGTTGCAGAATTAAATAGGCAAAGATCCCAAAACCACATCTAAATCATCAAATAACTCATGAATGAAGGTAGTTATATTTGTGTGTGTGAAGTATAACTAACAGGACGATAATTGGGTTGCACGACCCCCAAAAGAAGAGGATGCACCATGAAATCAGTAAGAGATCAATATAAAATTGGGATATTGCACATATGCATTGTAGAGTGTAGGAATCCAGTAACATAAACTATGAATGAGGTGATGAAACCACAAAACAAATATATGTCTGAGCATAAATAAACAAACTATCTGAAATGAAGTATTTAAGTATAAGCTTCTCTTTGTCTATCTAAATCTATTCCAGCTAAAAGGAGTCTTAAATAAATCAATTCAGAATGTACCATACATGGAACTACATATCCACACAATGATAAGAAGGGAAAGAAACATTTGTGTTCATCTACAAGCCTTGAAAGGGAATTTGGTGCTACACAAAGTTTGGTAGTGAATGAGACATGATTGTAAACATAACAATCAAATAAAAGGCATGAAAGTAGGTGGAACAAGGGCGTCACTGAACTGCCTCCCCTTGGGCATCTAGCGAGGCTGCCAATGAGGCCATCAACACAACTTATTTTCCCTTGTTAGCCTTAAATATGTCCCTACAAGGCATCCAGTGGTTGCAACAGAGAGGTATGGAACTAAATAGCTTGACAGGTTAAGCACACGGACTAATCTATCTTAATCCAGATACCTAATCGTAGGAAGAAATAAAACAATACTGGCACATTGCATTAGGTAAATGCTGAAGGGTATAAGAAACAATGCCCACACCCACACAATCACCCAAACAAAAGAGTGGTGGTAAACTACAACAAACTATTGAACTAAGCACAAGATTCTACCTCCGTCCCAAAATAAGGTCATTTTTAGCCATTCTAGTTTTCCCCAAAATAAGTTCGTTTTTGAGTAATCATTGCATTGAAGTTTGTGAAAGCAAGGAATAAATGCATTGGGAATAGAGAAAGTAGAGGATAATTGTATTGGGATTTGATAAAGTGGAGTGTATTTTAGTCTTTTAGCTTTTGTATTGGTAGGTATTTGCTGAGTGAAATGAAGTTATTTTGGGATGGGGGGAATACGATATAACAACCTCAAAGCAATAAGGTAATTCAAATATGTAATCAACAACATAGAGGTAGCAGCAGAAACGAGTCCAAGATTTATGAGGCAGGTAATCCATTCTACTCTTTAAGAGAGGGGGTTGGGATTGATGGGTCCTACACCCATCCCAACTCCAGATCATGTATGACTGCAAACATGTAGTCATTTATGTGTTTTTTGTAAGATTTTTATGGTAAAAACGCTGTATCTTTGCATATGGGTATGTGTAGCTGGACAATCAGTCTCATATTTCATGTATGAGTTTTACATTCGAGGGTAATAAAATTTACTCTTAACTATTTATTGCATTTTAGACATTAAACTAACAGTATATTTAGTTACGATCCATCACAACCTAAAGACATAGGTTAGTCTTCATCAACATCATTATCAAAAAAGTGGGTTCTTATCATGCAGAGCATGGTTTGGAGCACAAGAAATAAAAAAAACTACTTTTATTAGGCCAAGATGTAACTAAAAAAGCAAATGGTATTCCCACCTATGGATTATCCAGCAAGTTTAGGTTCAGCTCACATTTCTTTGCAGTGGTATTGCCAAATTATCTCAAACATATTGATTGGTCTAAGCAAAATAAATAAAAAAAGAACATCAAAAGATTGATGTTCAACCCATACACAAGCTGATGCAAAAATGCACACATGCATCTCTAATAAGCTCAACGTAACTGAAGGTAACAACAAAAATGAAATCAGCACTAAGAGGTTATTAATATAAACTAGCAATGCTATACAGATGAGATAAAACTAGGGTCATTAGAATATACCATAAAAAGGACAAACACCTAGCTTCTAAAAGCTGTAAATAAGATAAACTAGGTTTCCAAAAATACAAAATAGGGTGCATAAAAGATATACTACGCAATAAGGAGGGTTGAGAGATCAGTGCTCTAGGGCCTGTTTGGGAGGAGCTTCTTCTAACTGCAGCTTTTCCCAAAAGCTGTTTTTGCTAAAAGTTGCCCCAAACGGTCCACAGCTTCTGAGAATCTATAGTTACAGATTCTAGAAAATAAACTAAGAATCCAGAAACTGGAGAAGCTGGGTAGGGGTTTTTTCAGATTATCAGAAATTGACTACCAAGCAGCTGCTTCTCAGAATCTAAAGCTCCCTGAAACAGGCCCCTAGTCTAAACTGCACATTAGTCTTTTACCCAATATTATTCATATTATCTGGAGCAATGTTTTTTCAAAGCTGTGATACTGAATCTACAATTAACATACAACATTCACTGTTAAGTAGATGTACAATTTCCTTGCGAATAAAGGTGCATGCACAATCATAATAGTGTCAACAAGACCCCACAGTAATGCTTGTGAATTGTGATATACTTATGTAGGAAATGGCCATTCAATGATGGAGTCGAATAATGTGCTGACGCCAAAAGTAAGAACAATATCAAAAGTTAAAACCAGAGCAGGAACAAAAAAAAATCAAACAATGTTCTGATACATTCCTTGGATACTGTAACAGATCTGGACTGTATATTAACCTTTTTTTGTCGCAGGCAATAGCATCAACCCATTTACCCAAACAATGTTACTTCACCTATTACCCTGTATGTGTTCCACTGTAGCAGTAGATTGCATACCCTTCATTTCGTCCTAAACTAGTGCCCATTCTTAAAAAAAAGCTTGATTGTGTATACTGTATACATATGAACATGGTTGCTATTGAAGAACATGCATGTCACAAAAGTACAACTATATGTGGTGCATTTCCTCAAAGAGAATACTCCAAATACAAGCACATTAGCCGAAACAATCACGTTTCTGTGAGCTTACCCGAGAAGATATACTAAAGGCTGAGTAGATGTGAAATTAAATTTTACCAAAAGGAAAGCCATACCTGGAAATGGGAACTGTTAAGGCAGCGCCCAATCTGCTTAAAGAGTGGAACCATGCACCGTTGGAACTCAACAGGCTGAGTTGCCTCAAGTACTTCCTCAAGCTCGCCGAGAAACAGTACCTCCTTTTGGCAATTTATGACAGGCCAGTACTTGAGCAGTCCCCTGATTACGGTATCCGCAAGTTTGTAGTCCTTCTCGACGAACTGGACAATGCAATATGACAGCTGCTGGTGGTAGATTGCAACAGACTTGGGCTTGTGCAACGGGATGAGCGCACGGGAGAGGAACAGCTTGTGTTCCTCCTTCATTGGCAGCGCAAAGCCATTAATGATGCTTCCGAGAATCTCGAGGAGCTCGCCAATACCATTGTGGCGCTCGGTCTCAAAGATGAAACGGTAGAACACATTATTGATAGCCTTTCGGATGAATGGGCGGTGGACCATGAACTTGCCATAGATGCGATGGAGCACAGTCTTGAGATATTCACGCTCGCGTGGATCCTCCGAGTCGAAGAGGTCCAGGAGGCGAAGAACAAAGGCATGGTCGACATACCGCTTGGCAACCTTGGTGTCTGTGTCCGGCGAGACGACATAGCGGAGCAGGAGCTCATAGACAAGCTGAAGGTGCGGCCAGGCAGGGTCGAGGTAGGGTTCCTCCTCGTCATCGGGGGCGGCGCCGGGATCGATCGCGGCGGCTGATTCATGCAGCGCCGGGGGAAGCGGGCGGAAGATGTTGACGGAGATTGCCGCGACGAGAGCCTCCTGGACATTCTCCGGGAGGCGGACGGGCGCGTTGGCGTTGGCCGCGGGGGAGGGCGCCTGCACGTAGTCGACGAGCTCGAGCAGGGCCTGGCGCTTGGCCTCCTTCTCGCGGGGGTGCTTGAGGGAGTCGGAGAAGTCGAAGAGCGCGGCGACGAGGCGGAGCTTGCGGAGGAGGAGCCCCGGGCGGTCCGCCGCGGCGACGTCGCGGAGGAGCGGGAGCGGCTCGAGGAGCGGCGGCGCGGGCTGGGACGCCGCCGCGTTCCCCGCCGCGAAGGCGGAGGAGGTCGCGGCGACGTGCGGCGAGGTGGGCGAGGACGGCGACGGCGCCGAGGCGCGGGAGGCGTGGTTGACGGTGACGGGCGCCGGCGCGCCCCCGGCCCCTCCCCCACCCCCCGACGAGGACGACGGCGCCGCGGCGCGCTGCGCCGCCTCGCCCCCGTCGGCGCGCTGCCCCTTGCGGCCCCCGCGCTTAATGATCTTGTTGAACATGGCTCCCCCCGGCCGCGGATCGATCGATCGGCCGATCAATTCGCTTCCCCCTCCTCTCCTCCCCCCCGGGGTGGTGGGGATTTGGGGATTTGGAAGGCGGAGACGGGCAGGCGGGTGGCAGAGAGGGAGGCTGGGCTCAGCCAGTCAGCGGCGGCGAGCGGCGGAGGGGAGGAGGAGGCGGCGGCATGGTGAATCGGCTGGTGATTTGGGGGAGGAGGAGACGGGAGGAGGGGGAGGAGGGGAAGAGGAAGGCAGGAAAGGGAGAGGAGCACGGGCGGATTTTCGGATTTATTTTTCGACATGTATTTGATTCGTATTTTTCTTTGATGGGGCTGTTTTTTCTTGTATTTTGGGGGGTTATTTGATTTTTTTTTGTTTCAAACTATAATCTCGTGTAGAATAAGTAATATATTTATGTTTATTTGTTTCATAATATTATTAAGAAGTTTAGGGGGTAACTTTATAGAATTTATAGTGAAAGTAGATATACGCACCCATTTCTTCGGTTTTGGTTGTGCTTATAAGATAAATTTGAATTTTTAACTTAAATTTGAAGTTGATTTTAGGGTTTTTTTCGTTATAGTCTATTTTTTAACCTTATTCTTTTAATTACAAAGAACATGTATATAAAAATTCTATTATTAACAAATTATTTTTCGTTTGTAAATATACCGAAGTCGTTAAATCACCCCACTCTGATTTAGCGTGACCAGAGTGCCTTCTTCTATTTTTGTTTTAAACTGTGTCTGGGTACTCGTATAATTGATTTGTTATTTTGTTGGATTGATATGAGAAACTATGGGTTTTGGTAAGATATATATTTTTTTAACAAAACAACGAGAATTCCATACTCTCAAAACAAAACAACTTTCTTATTGCATGGAGCGTTATGGCATGTAAAAAAACCCAGTACTAGATGACTAGCTATGTGCTAACTAGCTCATGATTAATTTTTTAGATTAGATCTTCCAAATCTCCAATGAGACTATTTATGTTCGTAGACCCTATATGTGGCCCGGGAGAATTTTTTCTTTGATTGTGTTTTCACTCGTGCAAATTCAACCGTAATGCTACTAATAATTTCTCACCCTATTTAATCCTCTTTAATTCTAACAACTTATATGTCCAGCGCGCCTCAGGCCAATACCATTTATTTCGTTCATTTCATATTATAAGATTTTTTCGGTCTTATCTATACACATATACGAAATATATATATTGACACATAGATGAATCTAGACAAACTCAAAAAATCTTATAATATAAAACAGAACGAGTACATATTAAGCACTCCGCAACCATACATAAGATCGTAAGGAGGGAGGCGGGATGGCATGAGCTCATGAGCTTCCAACCAATTTGCATCGTATATGCCCTAAGATCAATGCCCTCTACAAATACATATGCTGAAAGTAATTATGTAAGAAGCTCGTTGCATGGATAAGATCAATAAACACAAACCACTCAATACATGCAACATTGCCTCCATGGCTATTGTCAGCAATGATGGCCACATCCACTAGACATTCGAGAGACCATGCCAATCACCACTTAAATTAAGAGCAAGTGTGCAACAAAGCCTTGATATTCTTGGTCTTCCCAAATATCAAAATGTGATGAAGAGCGGAAGTTGTAGAAAGGACAGGATTGGGATATGTAGCATCATAAACCAACCAAGTTAGAGCACCCCCAACACAGTTGACATTGGCCCAACAAAGCTTTGATGCAAAATTTGATTATTCATGTGATTTTCATGTGGTCAAATTTTCCTCCGAACATAGCAAATTTGTTGTACTGTAACCGGTCGATGAAAATCCATATATAAGCCTGAATTAACCATCTCTTGGAACTTCCTCTCTTGTTTATCCAAAAAAAAACACAAAAACAAGACGTCAAACAAGAAGACTACTGCTCATATTTGTCTCGAAAGAAAAGTAAAGAATATAGTTTTACCATTTTGACACTAATTGATAAAATGGAACAAGGGTAAATTGCTTAAGGTGATGATAGTGTTATCTAGGAAAACTTTCATGTTTAGAATTTGAAATTGTAATAGCGTAATAATTGAACAGCTGTTCCTTATGGATTGATTTTGGGATTTGGGAGCACCAAATTATTGACCAATCCTATGGATGGGCTATGATTTAAAACATATTTGAACTTCCAAACAAAAAATATACCTGAGCCTGCCATGTCCCTTTGGCTCATGCATTTGTCCTCTGATAGTATCAGAAGTTGTCATGTCATATAATTAAGAACCAAACCAGTGGATGTGTTGTGATTTTAAAAATATATCTGAGCTTCCTAAATTCACCAAGAAAAAGGTATCAAAAACCTGTTGGAACGTATCTATTACGAGGTACTCCGGTCATAAAGAATGGTTTGGTTTGCTACTATGCCAGAATATTAACAATGCCAAACCATAGTTAAGTTTTGTTAGTGTCAATATTTTGGTAACATGTGTGTCTTATAGGCAAGTATTGGTAGCAAACTAAAAATTGCCATAATAATATTTAAAATGTTAATATTTTTGTAGGGCAAGTTTTGGCTTAGAACCACTGCCAAAATAATTGACATTTATGATAACACCTAATCGAATTTTTAGATCTATATACTACCTTTGTTATATATATAAACATTTATGTAATTCAGATTGTATCATAATATAAGCATTTTTATGCTAATTTTCATAATTTCAATCATTTCAATTATTGATACGTCAATTAGGTATTTACATAGAGAATCTAATCCATTCAAAATTTAATAAATAACCATTGAAATGAATAAAATATAATCTTTTGATTTAAAAGTAGTATTTTGCTAAACATATTATATAAGATGTTTTGGTTCTAACAATGTTCTGAAAGTCGGCACTATGCGCTGTCTAAGCGCCCATTAGGTGCTAAGCATTGGTTAGTCGCCACAATCAGGTATTAGATGGTGGATTAGGCGGCTAAACTATCATGGGTGGTGCTTTGTTGCTGTTTTATTGTTATAATCTAATCTTTATGTAATATGCTTACTAATTTCTTACATTTGAGTGGTTGGTCTAACCTAGGCGGCGCCCATTAGGCGCTAGGCGATACCTTGCCGCCCAACTAATGCCTAGCGTCTTCTTAGACAACATGTATTCATTGGATAAATAAACATAATTTATATAAATGTCTATATTTATTAGTATCTATATCATTTATATCATTTAGTAAGAACCAAAAAATATATAGAGTGTAAAAAGAGGTAACAGAATTTATGTATAGCCGAAGGAGTTTAACTAAGAGCATCCCCAACAGCTCATTTAAATTTGGTCATCCATATCTTCATTTAGATGATCATCTAAAACACTTTCTTTCTTCATATCCCTTTATACTCCAGCAGATCATCTATATATGGCATCCTCTATATCTATTTGGAGGATTGGAGAGAGAACATCTAAATATAGAGTTTCTCTCCCCTAATATGGATGACATCTAAAAATAGATGATGAGATAGATGATCTGTTGGAGCTCAACTTTTACTCTTCATCCTCTATTTCTAGTACGGAGGATGGGATGGATGAGCTGTTGAGGATGCTCTAAGGGCAGGTTCAATAACAGAGTAAGCAACTGGCTATTAGATGCTTACCTGGACATTATATAAGTAATTTATGTTATGTGGGGTCTAACTTTTATTATTACTTTTAATCTGTTTACCAATCGCGGAAGTCGTTGCGGCCATACCATGCCTAGGCGCCCGTGCAAGCCGTCGAATAATTAGTCGCCCATGCTTCTCTCTCCCCACGATCTCTCTCTTCCAGCTGTGCAGAAAATCTTACGTCTCTCCTCACGATCTCTCTTTTCCAGCTATGCAGAAAATCCTACGTTACTGGCTAATAGTAAGCTAATGTTTTCTTATTGCACTTGCCCTAATTATGTTTTGAACGTAAATTATTTTTAACCAAACGAAGTATAGAGTAGCATAATACTGCGGATAGTGCAATCACGGCAGATTTTGGCCTAGTACCATTGGAGAGGGAAAAGGAGATGGAGACGGGGAGCTTTTGGATAAGTGTCACGCGGAGACACTAGAGATCCGGAGAAAGCGACAGCCATGTTGGCTAGGATTGGACGAACTGCAGGAAGGCCTTTTTAAGAAAAAAAAAATCATCTAACGTCTGCATCACATATTTCCTGGAACCAAAAATATTGATATGAAATTATGCTTGTAATTCAGGCAGGGCAGCGAGTAAGGTCAGCATATCCCAAGTATATCTGTACCAGCTTTTACAGAAGAAATGATAGTGAAAAAAAAAATACAGTTCAGCGTCGTAGTACAGAAGAGATGCTGTTTCACTTTCTAAGCTTGAAGCGGATTATACAAAACATCACCGTCTCATGAGTCATGACTACAATTCAGCCACTGTTAACAAACAAATACAACCAGCCATTGTCAACAAAGAAACAAAACCACACATCACCTTGGTCATGGTTTTCTGGCGAGCACTTTCTGGACGGAAGATGAAGCAATCAATACTCAGGTTTCCCACAAAAATGCTGCCGCCGGCATAATTTAGCCACTGTGATTGCCATGCAACCAGAGAAGAAAGGCTCCGAAATCTCAATCACCAATGACAAAGACATGTACAACTACAAGCAACTAGCAAATCAGGCAAAAAATCACCGAGTGCAATGTGAGCCGATTCAGAATGAAAACAGTCTGATGGATAAACTTTGCCAGTACTTGAGGTTCTAATACAGAATAGATATAACTGTGCCAGAGCACTCATTAAACATTCAGTGATGCGAAACTGCAAGCGTTAAAACTGCAAACACATAACTTGATTCTGCGAAAGGCTCACTGGAACCGATCATCAAAGCGTCCTCCTCTGCTGGGGCGGTCATAAGGCCCAGGTCTGTCCCTGTAACTTCCTCCATCATAACGAGCTGGCCCTCCACCTCCGTAATGGTCAGCGCCACTGCCACGTGGACCATCCCTGTCATAGGCACCACTCATACCACCCCTCAGGCCATCCCTGTCATAGCTTCCACCGCCCCTTGGGCCACTCCTATCATAGCCACCATTGCCACGCACTCCATCCCTCTCATAGCTTCTTTCTCGTTCCCGACCATAACTACTAGGCTGGTAGCGATCTGGACCTCCATATCTGTCTGGAACATAGCGATCACCACCAGAGGGGTATCGATCATTGGCATAACGATCACGGCCTCCACCATACCTGTCTCTGACATCAACAGGTTCACGGTACCCATAACGACCACCATCATAATGATCATCCATGTAACGGTCACCAAACCTATCTGACCCAGATAAACGCTCTCCTCTGCCACCACTACTGAACTTAGAAGAGACTCGTGCAGAACGACCCCCACCAGGATTAGGGCAATCACGAGCCCAGTGACCAGCACGGCCACATTCAAAGCAATTGCCTGGGGGTGGTCCATCACCTCTACCACCACGATACTCGCCTCGTCCACCACCACTTTCATACCTTGTGTCATCTGTATTCATCTTAGGCTCTGCCTTGTTAACTGAAATAGTCCTGCCATCCAACTCTTGACAGTGCATTTCCTTAATAGCGCTGTCAACTGCCTCTGGATCTGCAAATGTCACAAAGCCAAAACCACGATGGCGTTGGGTGTGTCTCTCCAGCATGATCTACAATAAGAAAGGCTTATGAATATTGGATTGCACATAATAACAAGCAAAAACTAAACCAAGTGAATACTGAATACTAAGAGCATGTCAGCAGAGTAATGCGTACACAAATGAGCATAGTTCATATACATGTGAAATAAGAAACCAAAGCATTCGACTTCAACAGGTGACCAATGGGTGGGAAAAATTTAATCAGCAGATAATTTGCTGAATTCAGTACCAAAGGGATGGCACAGCATTTCAAGTCAAAATTCATTTTTATCCAGAATTGAAGTACATCATATATAACTTAATAAAAGGGTAGTCAGTTGTCAAAGACAGCAAAATAGATCATATGTTTGGAGTTTGGGCAATGTAGCAGGCAAATATAGAACACTGTTAACACTAATGTCCACAAGCTATCACTTTCCATAAACTCAGAAAAGGAAATGCGATCACTAATAAAATCAAGAATTTAAGACATTATGTAAAAAAACTTGTCAGTGAAGCAGACAACCAAAGCAACAAAAATATTTCGCAGACAAATTTAGTATGGTTACAGGACACCAGAAAATTATTACCTTGGAACAGCGTTGAAACAATGTTATTCCAGATATCAATTATTCAACCGAACTAATAAAATCTCTGTAACATAGCTGCTCGTAGGGAACTGCCATTGAGACTGAATATATTCCCAAGACAGTAAAGCTCATCACGACAAGCAGTACAGCAACAAAAAAAACTGGCCATTCTTGGTCCTATAAAATTAACACATCATAGCCAAGCTGACATTTTTTTTTGCTGTTACCCTCATTTCAACAAAAAATTCAGTCAACACTACTCAACAGACTTCTCTGAATAGTACAGGATCACCTGTTGTCTGGATTCCTACTGTAACCCGTTATAACTAAACCAATTGTAGCAAACTAAAAGTCAAGATGCTGAAACCTCCTGGCCATCAAAAGAACCAGCTGAGCAGGTGAAAACATACTAACTTGAGTAAATTCCGACAGCAAGGATGAGTATCTGTTCACAGCAAAACAAAAATATCCCAGGCTCATCGTGAAAAGTATCTGATGTGCTACCTTGCTTGTCTTTGTCCAGTACATGTTCACGAGGCCATCTTATGACAACACACATGGAGCAGATGAAGGCAGCACAAGGCAATATCTGATAGACAGTGACCAAAGGTATGGCTTGGTTGGCTAAGTGCTAACATCAAAATTTTGCTTCAGTGGTTATCCTTCAAATGTCCACTAGTAATACAGCGTGTCCAATGCACCAACAAACAAATCTGGGATCTCAGCTCCACCTCATCTCATCAAAGAAGTTACTAAATCTAAAACACACAATTATAAGCTACAATGACAGCCATAAAACATAAAACAGATGGTGACTAAGAAGATTGAATAATGCAGAGAAATACTTTAGCAGTCAACAGCAAAAAAATGGTTCGGGTGAAGTAGAAACAAATAAAACAGGTTGATTTTATCAGCAAATTGTACTAATAGTGCTAAAGTTTTCAACCAAAACATGATGCTAGAACACAAGGTTCATACTGTTTTCACAAACCAGCAATGGAAAACCAAACAAGTTGCGAGCAATTAACCAAATTGACAAGCCAAGCATGACATGACACACATGTCAAAGGAAAACACAGCAATTTAATGGAGATTACTAATAGCATGTATGTCATGGTTCCTTAGAAAAGAAATGTGATGATTAAACACTGCACACAACACTTTTTTAATCATTTCAGCAAACATATCGATGTAATGTGAAAGAAGCAAAGATTAGTCATATATATGCATGCTAGAACAGTGGAGCTGACTTTCGTGTCCATAGACTTCGCGAGAAGCCACTTAAGTAATCCCATCTGCAGATAACAACTAGTACCGCCTGGTTCACAAAGAGCCACAAAAACTACTGAACCACTGCAGGTATTCATTGGAAGTAGCACTGCAAACCTTGTTTCTTTTATCAGACCACAAATCTGAATGAAAAATGCCAAAGCACAACCAACAGTCATCCAGGGCATACTTCAGGCATCTAACTGTACGAACATAGTCACATGTCCCCTCAGGAAAGCAACTTCCACTTCAAGTTATTTCTCAAAGTAAACTCAGAAAAAAGTTCTCTGCAAACTTGTTCCTTTAACAATCAAAAGAATGATGTGCATTCCAAATCCAGAAATTTGCCAGCTCGTTTGGCCTCATCAAGCTACGAGTAGCTGAGAAATATCACAATTAGATCAAAGATAGAGAAAACAAGAGCAATGAGTAATCCTGAGGTGACCACAAACGAATCATTAAAACTAATAAAGAGCAATCCCTACTAACACAATTTCAACTCCTATGAGATAATAAAATTGACAGATTATAGCCTTATGCCATTATCTATTATCATCCAAAGCCAATAAATTTAACACGTTTGAGAAAAAAAAGGCATCATATTGGTTTATGGTTATAAAGTTAATTACTTTTGTACATTCAAACTACACGGTAGCGAATTTAATCCTGCCTGACCCAGATTTTAAATCCATCCGGAAAAGCCATCAAGAGGGAGAGATGAATGAATCTCATGTCAAACATATCTAGAAACAACAGCATATCCACTATCTCCCATGCGCTCGCTAGAATCTAAGGTAAAGTTGCTAATACTACCCCCCAGCGAAAAAAAGTTACAAAAATACTCGATCAAAATCCCCCAGATCTAGTAGCGGAATCCCCTCCCCCCCCCCCCTCCCTCCACAGTCCACACACACATACAAAAAAAAAACCATACGTAATATCGATGGTCGGCGCGGTACCTGGGCGTCGACGACCTTGCCGAAGCGGCGGAACGCGTCGGCCAGCTTGCGCTCGTCGGTGTGGAACGACAGCCCGCCCACGAAGATCCGGCCCTCCTCCTTCCCCGCCATTGCCCCCCTCCCTCCGAATCGGCCTCCGCTCTCGGCGATTTTTCAGATGAGTTTAGGGTTTGGGGCAACCGAAGCCGCGTGGACGGACGAACTGGCTGTCAACGAAGGAATCGGAAGCGGCAACGACTATGGGGAGAAAGAAAGGGGGAAAAAAAAATGAGAGAACGCGAGCGAAATCTAGGGTTTGTGTGTTCCGGTTCGGGTCGGTTCGCGTGCGACGTGGTGGGCTGTGGGCCTTCGGATAGGTCGGCGTTATTGGGCTTCCAGTGATGCAGTGGGAATTGGGCCTCCCTGATGGGCCAATCCCCGTGTCTAGTAAGATACATGGGAATTGGGCCGCCCTGATGGGCCATAACTAAGTTTTATGTAGATTACTATGGAACATTTTGGCTAGGAAGATAGCATAGGTCCAAACAACATCATCAGCTTAAGAAGGGTACAGCACTATAATTTTTCTGAAGAAAAAATACATTCTTTTTGAACTGTGTTTATGGGCTTATCTATAAATAGCTAAATACCATAAGATTTTAGTCACGTTTTAGAGAGCACAAACCACGTCAAGATTTGTACGGTTATACTCCCCAATTTTTTATTTGACGTGCTTTTTTTTATCATCATATTCAAAATATTTACATATTTTTGTTGTGATTTGGTTTATTAGTAAAGACACTTAAGCATAACTTATATTTTTTTTATATTTGCAAAAAAAGACGAACGATAATACGTAAATCCAAAAGACCAACGGTATCGAATAAATAAAACTTGAGAAAGTAATAATGTAACCCAATTATTCCCTCTCGTTTCACAACTAACACATCCTTGCTTCACCATCTCCTAAACACAAGACCTCTCTCACCCTGCTACCAATCGTAGGCATCGTCCACGGCCATCCTTGCTTCACTGTTGGTTTCTACCGGCCATCACCATCGTCAGGGCTAGTTTAGTTCCAGAAACAGCAAATCAAATCTTTAAACATTTAAGTAGAGCATTAAACATAGATAAAAAAAATTAATTATGTAGTTATGGCCAAAATTGTGAAACGAATATTTTGAGTCCAATTAGTGCATGATTAGTCATAAGTGCTACGATAACTCATATGTGCTAATGACGAATTAATTAGGCTAAAAAAGATTCGTCTCCTGTTTCTAGGCGAGCTATGAAATCCATTTTTTCATTCATATCCGAAAACTCTCTTTAATATTCGGCTAAACGTCCAACATGATAACTAAAAAATTTTCTTTTCACGAGCTAAACAAGCCCTTACTCAGCGACGACGGCTTCATTGGCGCGTGATTTTGACCCATGGCACAAAGCAAACAACGATGCCATTGATTTTTTTTACCAATGGTTGATCATTCGTTTATTCATTATTCTTTATGTGAATATGCAAAGTTATAGGTCATTGTTAAGTAATTTTAGTGATCCAGCAAATTATAATAAAATAATTAATAATTTTGCTTTTAACAAGACAAATAGTTATATGTGTCGCTCGGTTGGTTGCAGGACAGTTCGAATCCATGAAATGAAACAGATCGTTAATCAACGGGCAAGCTGTGGCGAACGTACACACACGCTGGCAAGTTTGGAGCGTGCACTGCGTCGCGCGTACGTACCACGGTACACGATCCGTGCCCCGTTTGACGCTACGAGCGACGTCGCGTCGCA